>NC_135497.1:196801485-197101485 GCF_052857255.1 Amblyomma americanum | reverse complement strand
GTGATGACTGATTAGTTTAGAACAATAAAATAGGGCAATCTTACTACCAGCCTGCTTCCCGATCACAGTGTACCGCATATCCATTCACTTTCGTTAGTTCAAACTTCAGTTAATTTGAACTGCGTCGGTGTTCCAGTGGAGTTCGAATTAGTGAGCTTTTAATGTATGCAAGCTTATGAAAAAAAAAAGCAGATAAACAATAATGACTGATGGAAATTGTTACATGACCCTATTTTTCTTTTGTTGCCAGTTATGACTGATGGTTACCACACAGTTACCAACTGCAAATTTTGCAGGAAAAACCCAAGTGGGTATTTTTTGGAAACCAGCAGGTCAAAATGCAAAGTATTTTTCATACCAGGATCAACACCAGTGAAGCTAAACACAAAGAAGTTTCCAGGCATGAACCCTTGGGCTCGCAGCATCAGTCTGTTATTGAGCGATGCAACAGGGTAGAGTTCAGTTCCCACAGAGAACTTCTGAAGCACAGGACCATTTTGGTAGAAGTCCGAGACCACCTGCAAGTGCAAGGAAAAGCCTTATCAGATTTACCTAGTAACCTTACAAGCTAACCACAAGGCACTCTTAAACAATGTTGACAAATAGGTTCATCAAACAGAAGCAGAAATGCACAAATACAAACAAACAGCTTGGCTAAAGCTCTATTCCAAGTTCAACATTTCTCCTGCAACACAAGGGGAATGTGGTTGAAAGTAGACTGGCAAGTTTACAATTAACTTCGAAAGTTATGTCCTCGTTCAGCAGTCGCCATTCATACCAAGCGATTAGTGCTGGACTAAGCGTGAACCGCACCAAAAGTGACAATTAGGCTTCATAGTAACGCACCGTTCGCCTGGTGTTGCTAGACCTAGTGTGCTTTGCATTGAAGCCATAGAGGAAGTGCTTTGAGTCTAGTCACGTCTTACTATAAAAGGTCTAACCTCGTTACCAGTTTACTATAACACAAAAACCTATTCAAATGAATGGATAATTGATTTCCGCAAGGCCTCCGAGAGTGAAGTGTGTGGAAAAGCAGGCCAGACGAATGCCACCTCACACATCGGCAGCCACAGGTCGCATGCGTGGCGTGCTGCTCCGAACAATCGGTCAGTCAAGTACCAGATTTTCGGAGGATTTTCACATCAACTTAAAATCACGTGATGTTTGCCAGTGAACTGACCTAGCAACAGTTACTTTATGAGGTCAATTCGTGCCGGTCACTGTGAGTGTGTCCTACCATACATATACTGTCAATGCATTATGTATTGGAAGGATTCACCAGGACTGGCCCAATTTGTTATAAAAAAGAGTGTTGCAGATTAAAAAAGGGATGCATAATCAGGGCTCTGCTGTAGCCTAAAAAATTTTGCAGAAAAATGCCGGTCCTGTGTAAGGGCCACACTCCATCAAAACCGGAGCAAAAAGTGCAGTCCTTACACGAGTATATATGGTATTTGGTTCATATTTGATTCAGGAAATGGCTATTCAAAATTTTTTTTAATATTCACAAGCAACTGAATACCACCAACTTTCATAGATCTGACCATGCCGAGTCGGAAAGTGCCAGGAAAACAATGTAGAGGCGTCCTCTGCTTTCTCCTCCTTTGTTTAGAATGAAAAAAGGTCACATTCCGCAGCTATGTTATCGGGCACAGCTAAGCTTGGAGCTCAGGCAAAATTTGTGAGGTTGTAATAGGGGGGATAATACATTCTTCCCGCTTTATCGCGGCCAACAGTTCAAAACTGCCGGCCCCACTCCATGATTGCGAGCACTACTGGCTGCAAGCCGACCCTGGCGGGCCTTGCTATGAGGGGGAACAAAGGAACGACGACACTGGCTGATACAAACAAAGCATTTATTGCTGCAACAACAATAACGCCAGCTAGCAACAAAATACGCCAAAGAATCGAGGCCGTCTGACTCGCCAGCAAAGTTACGAGCAAATGTTCGCCCGTGCTAGGGTAGAGAAGAAGCTTCAAGGATGGACGGGATGAGCTAGAGGGAAAATGTCCCACTAGGCCTCGCCTAGCTGTGGGAGAGTGAAGTGCTCCACCGAACAGTCCATGTGCGCCGAGTTCCTGAGCCGAAGAGCAAGCTATCCCCCGTGCGCATGCAGCAATCACACGGTCCGTGGTGCTCGTGGCGCTGCAACGCCGATGCCCTCTCTTGTTAGTTAAAGTAACTAGAAACTAGGGAGTAACCATCGCGGGGAAGCAAACCAAAGCGGACAAGTCCCCAGAAATTCCACAAGTGGGCTTATCCGCATACCACACTTCATGAAAACAAGATGTCCGACCACCCACTTCGAACAAACACAATGCGGTGGATTTTGTTTGATCCTTCAATAATGTCCTCCAAGAAGCTTAACACTAACAGCCACGCTCATGGCAGTGATCCTGTCGCCTTCACAACTCTTCTGGCAAGAGGTCTGCTATCGTATTACAGTAAAATGTGATACCGAAAAGCCCACTTGCAGAATTTTGCATGGAGCTCCAAAGGAGAGCCAAGTTGAGGTGTCACCTGCAGGGCAAGTGATCATGTAACTATACCATCTATCGCATTGTGAATTCTCGCCCATGCACCTCTGATGTGCACGTAACAGTGGGTGTGACGACTACAGGAGAGCTTCTGTCATTAGGCCAAAAAACATCCTGGCCAAATATCGTATTTTCTCTCGTAATGAACCCACTCGCATAATGAACCCACCCCCCCACTATTGTCAGTGAGAAATTAACATTTTTTTTTAATGTTGCTTAAAAACACGCACGTGACCTTAAGGAATGGTGTTCAGCATGTTCGCTTGATCTCACCATAATTCGCCCGCGCTGTTGACTGTCGCAAAATCATCGGATTGTGCCCCGATACAGCAAATACCTTTTGAAATGGATGATGCTAAATACCAGCAGCACGAACGCGGGAGACGTGGGCATGCAGCTTGTTGACAGCGTGCACTTCAGCGTATGATGGACGGGCAAACATTAGATGAAATTTCGAATTACAAAAAAAAAAATCCATTCAGCAATTTGTAATGTCAAAACAACCGTATAAACCGGAATATAAGTCGAGATTTTTTCTTAAAAACAGCGAGCGAAAGTCGCCCCTCGTCTTATAAAACGGCCTTAGCAGAATGTGAGTCGCAGTCTGGCAACCCACGGAGCCTGTTCGCGAACGGATAGCCAAAGCCGTATCGACATCCAAACGCGAATGCTTTTTTTTTTTTTTTCGTTCAGAGCCACCGGATTGTTGGTCTTCGCGTGCGCTGCTTTGTTTGACCTCGTGCACAATTCCGCATTAGCAATGAGTACCAGCGGCACACGGAGGCAGTTCACAGCGGCTTTCAAGAAGGAAGTTATTGAGTTCGCTGAAGCGAACGGGAACATGGCCGCTGAGCGCATGTTCGGCGTTTCGGAGAAGAGCGTGCGGTATTGGCGCAGACAGAAAGATAAGTTGTTCGCGTGCAAGCCGAGCAAAATGTCCTTTCGTGGACGTCGTGCAGTACATCCAGAACTTGAGGACGCACTTGCGGACTTTGTGCGGCACCTTCGTGCGCGGTCACTACCCGTGACTGTGCATTCCATTCAATTTAAAGCTTTGGACCTTGCGCGGGAAGCTGGACTACGCCGAGAAGAGTTCAGCGCACCGAAGTCATGGGTGCGCCGTTTTATGAGGCGCAAGGGATTTTCTCTCCGTCGCCGCACATCCATATGCCAGAAGCTGCCAGAGGAGTTCGCCGATAAGCTCGTCAGCTTCCAGTGGTATGTGATTCGGCTTCGAGAGGAGCACGATTACATGCTCGGACAAATTGCGAATGCCGACGAGACCCCTGTCTGGTTTGATATGCCTTCGGCTACCACGGTCAGCGAACGCGGCGCCAAAGAAGTAAAACTTCTGTCGACAGGAAGTGAGCACTCCCACTTTACTGTCATGCTTGCGTGCAAGGCAGATGGCAGTAAGTTGCCTCCTTTTGTCATTTTCAAAAGGAAAACGATGCCGAAGGAAGCCTTCCCTTCAGGTGTTGTTGTGCGCGTGAATGAGAAAGGGTACATGGACGAGGCTATGATGATTGATTGGATTTGCGTGGTGTGGAATAATCGGCCCGGTGCACTGCTGCGTCATCGGAGCATGCTGGTTTTGGATGCTTTTCGCGGCCACCTGACCGAATCAGTAAAGCGCGCACTCACGGAAGCTAGGACCGACCTCGTCGTCATTCCTCCTGGTGGAATGACGTCTACCCTTCAGCCACTCGACGTGGTACTCAACAAGCCCTTTAAGGACAGAGTGCGACAGGAGTACAATGAGTGGATGTCCGGCGACAATCCGAAGACACCGACGGGCCGCCTGCGAAGGCCTCCGCTTGCGACCGTCTGCAGCTGGGTGTTGTCGGCCTGGCGTTCTTTGCCAGATGCCATGGTGCAAAAGGCTTTCAAGAAGTGCTGCATAAGCAACACGCTGGATGGAACTGAGGACGACGCACTGTGGGAGGCGGTGAGCGACAAGGAATCGTCTTCCGACGACACTGATGAAAGTTTGGAGTGAAGTCGCAGCTCCGGTGGTCCAGGGATGCAGCCGGCGTTGCAAATAAATGAGTTTCGGCAATATTTGCTTCTTTATTTTTTTTTTTCTATTTTCTTCACTTCAAAATAAGGGGGTCGACCTATATTCCCACTCGACCTATATACGGCTTATACGGTACCCAAGATATATCAATGAAAATTTGTATT
This sequence comes from Amblyomma americanum, assembly GCF_052857255.1. Taxonomy (NCBI): domain Eukaryota; kingdom Metazoa; phylum Arthropoda; class Arachnida; order Ixodida; family Ixodidae; genus Amblyomma; species Amblyomma americanum. Next base: position 197,096,763 of record NC_135497.1, on the reverse strand, counting down.
TAGTCATTCAGCACACTTCCTAGTAACCGTGCCAAATTTCATTGCTCTACTACAAAAAATAAGGAATTTCACTCCAATCCCCACCTCCCCCATAAACCGCTTTTGTGCTGGATTTTAACGGGAGAATAGAGCCAGACACATTCGGCAACATGATGTGCATTGCATGAGCAATGCAGGTTGAAATGAACGATCCTGTTATACAAAAGCCCAAATCCTTTAAATTTTTATGCTGAGTATCCTACTAGGGTAGGCAAAGATTTTAATAACTATGGGTGCGCGAATATTTGAAATTTCGAATACAAATTGAATATGTTTGATATTCGATTTGTATTCGAGAAAGTGATAGTCGAGAATTTCCGAATACTCGAAAATTCCTGAATACTCGCCAGCGATCGAATGCCGCACCAACTTTCATAAATTCGACAGTGGCAAAAACACAATACCTGAGCAAATTATCCAACGATAGAGTTTAAAGTTCCGGGAAAAGACTACAAAGGTTCTGTTCCCTTCCTTCTCTGTCGTTCATCGTGTGGACTGATCGCATTCCAAAGCCTTGTGAGAAATTCCGCAAGTGGGCTTTCCCACATTCCACATGCGCTGCAAACAAGATGGCCAACGACCCGCTTCGAACAATCGTAACGAGAAAGCGCGCTTTTTTTTTATCCGTCCATAATATGTTACATATTTAATGTCCACACCCATGTCATTTGTACTGATGCCTTCATAACTTCTGAACGTGACCTCTGCCACCTCGTTTTGGTCAACCACAACATGCAGGAAAGCCTGCTTGTGGAATTTTGTCTTGAGGCTTCCAAAGGGGTGAGTCGAGGTGTAGCAACAGGGCAAGCGACCCTGTAGAAATCCCGCCTATTGCATGGTTCGTTGTAACCCGCTCACCTCTTAAGTGGGCGTACCAACAGGTGTGACAATGTTCGGAGGGCCCTGTCGCCTGCAGCAACTGCAGCAGTCAGCCCGCGCATTCGCCGGTAGCCCAATCCTAGCTCCGCGCCACTTTCGGACGCCGACTGGCGCGTCGCTGTTCATTTCTTTTTCCTTTTTAGAAGCAGTCTTGCTGTTTCGGATGCCGATGTGCGCTCCCCCCCACTTGCGTTCGCGTTGTTCTTCCAGCATGACTAAACTGGGTGCTCGTCACGGGCTTACAGGTGTTGTGCGACGCTGCCGCCTCAAAAGGCTCTTCCACATCATCAGCAGTTTTTTTTTTTTTTTCGGGGCCTGCAGGGCATTTTGTAAATCAACCTTCAGATAACTCTGGCATTTCTTCTGGTCCCCTAAACTCCGAGTTAATGAAGTTTTGACTTGTCATCGTGTTATTTTTTGTTTCCAATTTTGTCATTTTATGATTTTCATTTTGTATGACCACACTACAGGTTGCATACTGTTATGCTGCCTAATCACACAGTATGCATTTCTGCGCACATCATTTTTTTTTTGATACGGTGCTGAGGAAGTCTAGTTTTGTTTATTTCAGTTTGCCCTTATTTTGAAAAAAATAAGGGCAATAGCGTTTGCTTGTTTTTCTTTTCTGAATTTTTTTTGTACTGAACAGATATTCGATATTCAATTCTATATTCGAAGCCATTTTTTCTTCCTATTCATATTCGATTTGTATGAGAAAATTTCAATATTCACACATCCTTATAAATAACATTTCACAGAAAAAATGCATGTAATAACTAGGGTGCTTTGGCAAAAACAAGCATGCACCACTAGTCATGCATTTTCACTACTGGTGCACTGATACATGACAGACTTTACAGCCAGTGTAAATTGGACAATAAATAACTTAGCCTAAATAATAGTAACTTAAGTAACACACTGTTATACTTTATTAAACGGCATCGCCAATATTTCCCCAGCACAGAAGGAAAAAAAAGCTACCGTACACTGCTGTGTGCAAGTCGACCACCCTACTTACACCCCTCGCTGTTCAAAAAGAACACTCCAAATGTTAGCCGACATAACCAACCGCCCCCTCAATAAGGATGTACACCTACTGCAGTATGTTCTTAAATACTTAGTTCTACGTGATTTCATGTTTGCTAGCTTTTCCTCCAAACGTCTTCCCACAGAGTCAGAAACTTTTCCTTGAGCGCTTTGGAGAATGTACTACCCATGGTATGGCATCACCCAGTTGATTCAAAGGTTCCTCACAATCTGATCTGTCTAACTGCTCAGCTAATACAGCTGACATAAGCAACTACAATTCAGATTAACCCAAATGACAAAATTCTGTCCAGACCCTTGCCAAGAGCAAAAACCTGATGGTATGCAAATAACCGGACAACCTCTCACTAGGCCTCTTGAGTTACTCAGAATTGCTTAGCAATCAAGCTAGCTGAAATTGTCATCTGCCATAGGTGCCTACCAGAGAGAGCTGTTAATTAAGTTCGGCTATTAATGTTCAGCTGCAGTGAAGTAAATTTGAACCAAGTAAAATGTCTCTAGACTACCCAATACATGATCCAAAATCATGCAAGTGGAACTGACCTCAACAGAGGCACTGCCCGTAAGTGACATGTTGTGTATGGATAGGAGCACTTGCATGCGTCGAGCCACCTCCAGAAGGTACACAGAGTCCTTGCTTTTATCTGAAATTCTGACGCCAGTTGCCTGATTTTTCCAGTGGCCTCCTTCAGCTGCACAAAATCAACCATAAAAACCGAATGAGTGGAATAAAAAACAACAGAACAGACACTTGGATTAAATGTTGACTGACTGCTGCACTGTGGGGAAAAAAAACATTGTCGCTATGCAGTTGGGATAAAAATCTTGCTTCAAGTTACTCTGCACCTAAACAGGGGACATGAAAAAACTTGACCGACGTCTAATAAACCATGTAATCTCACTCTCTTCACTAGAAGTATTATAAGGCAAAACATAATAATGGCCAAATTTTGTTTCAACCGCATCTAAAAGTGAAGGTAGCATAACTGCATTCAAGACGTACTTCGGCGAGTACGCTGCCATCAGCCGCCACAACAACCCGGAAGAAATACTCTCGCAAGTGCCCCTACAAATAAATGGCCGATTGAAGTCTCAAAGCATGCAGACACTTTTACCTGTTTAACGCCTGGTCTGACCATGTGTCCTGGGTCTTCACATAACAAGGTCAACTGTTATTAAGGGGGGACGCAGGTCTTGAAATGTTGGTCAAACGTTTAGGGGAATCCCCTAAGGTGGCGTAGATTTGTAATAAGGGAGTAATTACTCATTGGCATCCACCCAAGTGCAGCCATACGGCTACAAAGGAAAGCTATACTGCTTTCTCAGAAACTTCGCAGTTAAAGAAAAATTCGTCCTGGTCCGGGGTTCGAACCCGGGACCACCACTTCACCGGAGCAGTCAGTCTACCTACTGAGCTAACTGGGACGGCAAGCATATGGTAGGGCGAGAGCAAATTGATCAATAACTCGTTATCGCCTATTAGCTCCCAGTGGAACGTACCACACAGGAAGAATTATACCCACATAAAACAATTCTTTTGGCTGAGTTTTTTTTCCCCCCAACTAATGGCTGCCAAGTTGGAGGTGTGGGCTTTACACAAGTATGTAGGAATTTGCTGTAGATGTCAATAATAAAATAAAAAGGGAGGAGGGGGGAGAAAGCTCTTGATTGCATAGTTAACACTGGCAAAGCATAGCAATGCTTCAAAACAATACAGCATTGAAAATTTGTATAATTCAGGCAGTCCACATGGTTCCAGAAAACATGCATAACAAGCTATAGCTGCAAACAGCCATTTACTTAGAGGCAGACAGGTGTACATGGTTGATTTTGCTGGTGCAAAGTTTCCCAAAAACTAAGTGTGCACAAATCATAAGTTGCTGTGTGACAGCAGCACCTATAAATGTGTTTTCTACTCCTTTTCCTTCCACTACTAATGTACCGCAGTAATGTGCAAGCACATACACATCTAGTGGCAGCTAGTGTCTTTGTCATAACTTGCAGCTGTTACTTTCCATTACTGCTATGTAGTTTATAAATCCTTGCTCGCTGTCCAACTGCAACACCTGTGAAGCAGCTGAGGTGTGAATCTACAGACATTACTGCTAAGTAGATGCATGGTGGGCTCTGAAGAGCAGCGCACCTAAGCTTCTCGATACGTTGTCAAAAAAAAGTACACCAGAAAGATTATGGTTTATTTATTTGGAGAGAATTTAAAGGTGAGAAATTTCACATGAAGAAGCAGTTTTAAAACAAATGCACCATAAAAGAGGCTGCCCTCACTGTTTTAGAGGACTTCTGATCATCAGTGTATATATTATAAATTAGAAGCATGCTTTTAGCTGTCAAACTTTTGCACACAAGCATGAAAGAAGCATTCTACTGGGTGTTTCACATAAGATGTTCTGCAATTTTAAAAATAGGTTTTTTGAGTTAGGAGAGCACTTTTTTCAGCATACATTGTCAGGGGTGTAGCACATCAGAATACAACTAAGTTGTGTTAACTACTAGAATAGTTAACTAATACTGAGTAGTTAACTTTTCCACTTTCACTGTTAGTCTCGTTATTTACTGAGGCGTGCAGCTCACCATAAGTAATATCCATAGCAGTTTTCAGTATTTCAGAAATGCAATTATTCTTGTTGCTGTGGCCCAACAAATAAATTTTGGCTATTTCAACAAGCTACAAGTTACTGGAGGGGTTGCTCTGCTAGCAAGCTTCTCGAAAGCACATGTATTTTGAGCGCCGAGGGTAAATGCATTTTTGAAATTCTAAAAACTGATGTGGATATTACTTACAGTGGGCTACACGCCACTCAATAAATAATTAGACTAAAAGCAATAGTTCAATACTAGTAACCAGCCTACTAGTTAGCACGTCTTTGCTGTATTCTGATGCGTTAAACCACAGCCAATGAAATGACATCAGCCTCTTGTGCCCAGTGTTGTAGGCGTTACCCCAAAAAAGTAACTATATACGTTACTCGTTACGCTAAAAAAAAAAAAAAAGGAATGCGTTAGCGCCCTACGTTACCTACAAAAAAAGGTAATGCATTACCGTTACCGGAAAAAAGTACTGCATGTTACTTTGCCGTTACTTCATGGCCATAAATTTTAATTAGTGCGTCTTCGCCTTAAGAACTTACGGTAACAATTTGTAAAGGTCACATTTCTCAGAAAACTTCTGGCCCAAAAAATGATTTTACGCGAAATCCTGATTTAAAGAGAATACTTTGCACAAATGTGCAGGAGCTTAGCAATGTTATAGTGGCCTAAAGTTGCCTGTAGAGCTACATGTGATGGATTCTAACTCTGTGGCACATGGTGAAGTCATTTTCTGAATGTGACATTAAACACGAAATGACACTTCATCATCAATTCTAACTTCACAAAGAAAACATCGCAGAACTCTCAACAAATTTTAGCTAACTCTTGAAAATGTGGTGTTCCAAAATGCTCTGCATACTTCCACTCTTGACAGTTGTGTGTTGACTGAAAAGAATTCAAAACCTATTTCCTAGCAAAACAGTGCTAAAGAAAACAAAACAAAGAATCTTACCTGTCTCAGTTACTCGAGCAACAAAGCTGTCACTGGTGTTGTACTCAGCAACTGCCAGGGACACCCATATATACTTGCTAGAAGTACGCGAGACAAGCCCTGCATGAAATAAATCAACACACTTATTTACAATTTTCATTACAGCCAGCAACACGACTTGAATGAGAACACAAGCTTAATGTTAGAAAACAGCACAGCACAAATTATTTCAATTAAGAAAATGTACCACTAGAAAAACAAAAAAACAGCAGAAGACACAGTTGCTAGTAAAGACTACATCATCTAGTGATGACCTGCTAAACTTTATCATAAGTGTTCAATTTGCTAAATGAAATCAGATAGTTCCCGTTCCAAAGTTACTTGAAATTTCAAGTATGGCTATTAACAATTTTGAAAAATTAACAATTTACGAATCCCAAATATGATCCAGCATCAATATTTTTCTTTCACAATGATATCAAAAATGGCCTTCACTACATCAATGCACGTCATATTGCCACAATTATTATATTCAGAAGGCAAGTTTTACCCTACTGCACCACTAATACCCTTGTCACAACGCAGGCAAGTTTAATGACTTTCACAAAGTGCAACTTCCTCGAATGAATGACACTTTCGGTGCGTGCTATGACACAGAAAATATGTCATTTGGAAATGATGGCAGTGGCAATGAAAAGTGCAGAACCTTGTGGAAATTAATTTGTTCTCGCATAAACTAGATGGTATATGGTTTATGAGGGTTTAACGTCCCAAAGCGACTCAGCCTATGAGGGACGCCGTAGTGAAGGGCTCCGGAAATTTCGACCACCTGGGGTTCTGTAACGTGCACTGACATCGCACAGTACACGGGCCTCTAGAATTTCGCCTCCATCGAAATTCGACCGCTGCGGCCGGGATCGAACCCGCGTCTTTCGGGCCAGCAGCCGAGCACCATAACCACTCAGCCACCGCGGCGGCCGCATAAACAAGAGAATACAATTGTATTGCAAATATAATTACTCCAAGCTAATTTTCAGAGGTTTATTTCTACAACTGAATACATTTTGTTAACTACAAAAAGCATCATGATCTCAGACAGGTAATATCCCTACTACACAGGAGTTTCAAATGCCTTCCAACCGAATGTCATTAGAATCGACAGCTGCCTTGTGATGCTACACGAAGTTTTTGATCAACAGCTAAGGTAAGGTAGATTGTACAGCTAAGGTAGATTCTAGTCGACAGATTTGCGTAAAGACATTCGAGATTTTGGAATGCCTTTGAAATGCGAACACAGCCCGCACTGACCAATAGGCACTGAAATCGCCCTGCCCACAGTAACGCCAGTCGAATGCTTCAGCCTTGCACATGTTTATTTTCATATCTGTAGAATGCTTTTTCTGTTCCTTCTTTAGCAAATATCTCGTAAGTACTTGCTAAACGATTGCTTGAAGATCATAGTACACCACTAAACATTAACCGCATAAGCGCGAAATTTTCCCAGGAATGCATTCATGAGAACGACTGCACTACAGTGTTCTAGTTCACATTGCCGAGTACAAACAGCTACTGCTCGTTTGCATGACATAAAATGCCCAAGAAGCACTTTAGTTACATTAAAAAATCTCTTCTCTTTAGTACCAGTTGTACCCTTGCTTGTTTATGCAGTGCAACCATTCTGTAGGAAGCACAGACGTGATTGTGCGCCTGGGAAACAATTGGTAGCCAGGCTGCTGTCATGGTGCAGTATCGGCACTTCTCAGCAATTACACGTGCTGTCTCCGATGTGATGAACACTTAATTTTAAATCACTTTATCCAGAAGTGTGCTCGGTGACCGTTCGCATTAACTGAAACGGTATTATCTGTTATACACAAGTGACAGAGACTACTGCTGCTGGGTCCCACTGGCACTACCCGTTCAATGTATGCGCAACCTGTGATATAAGAAATAGTTGATTTCAGGTCACTGTTCTCCATTCGCCACAACTTGTGAATCTGCTCTCCACAAATGACGAAATTGCACACATGAATCCTGCGGACTTGTTAGGCGTACTCGCTGGGGAAGAAAGTCATCGCCACTTGGCAGGATGAAGCAGCTCCACCACCTGTGGAATTCTGTGTGATTTACCAAGCTAGCTCTGTGAGCAAGAATAGCTGATCAATTGTGCACATTAGTTGCTGATAGCTTAGAACAGGTTATGTCGAAATGCTGCTGCTGAGACTACACACTCGCCTCGCCGGACCAAGTGGAGTGAGTTCACCAAACTCACTACGGGGAAAGAACACTCAGCAATGAGTGGCACTAAAGCGCATTGTGTGACATTACATGAATGACACTTTAGGCGAATGCCACTCATTGAAAGCGACACTGAATGAACCGGTGTGACAGGGGTATAAGCTCAGCCTCTGAAAAAAGCGTGTCACCTACTGTGATGTGGCATTACGAGTTTATTCACCTTTATCATCAATAGTAAAAGCTGACTTCTCTACATGCCATATTTACACAATTCTAATGGATACATTATGTAATAAAAATTTCACATCAAAAAAGTATTAAAAACTGAAACCATGCTGTCACTGATTTCACACGGTGGAGGTTGAGCCATTTTTCATTAGAAGTTAAGATTTTTGTTACAGATTCTGTGCCTAACTATTTTGCAGTGCCCTTTGCAATTCTGGTCCTACTCTTCCCAGGGCGTACTTCTAAAGCATCTCCTACCATTTACACAGCAGTTACTATCATTTTCTTGGAGAAGCATACGACTGCCTGCATGAGCTCATCATTAGGCCAGATATTGACACATGTAGCACTTTATAATCCAGGGCAGATGACAGCTTCATGAAATTTCTGCGCATAAAATAGGCCATTATACTGCCTTCAGTGTTTTTGGTTGGGGAACCATCTCAGCTATGCAGGGGGTAAGGGTACCCAATTGGGAAAGTGCTCTGTCAGCATACCACTGTTGGTAGCAGAAGTGGTGTTTAACCATGCAAGCTTCGAATGAATTGCACAATACCGCCTTGTCACAGCTGTGCCCAGTATCAAGGCAGGTGGGGAGGGGAGGCCTGTTTTTATCTGCAGCCATACCAGTTTTCTTGTCCTGATCTGTTGCATTACCAATTATCAGAAATGCGAGAACTTGGTGCTGTGATGCAGTTTAGATGAACCTAGCGTGACATATACCACACGCCACTTCTGCTCCAGACAGTACAAAAACGAGGCAGGCAGGCTCTATGGGCAAATGCTGCATTGCTGATGGTCATATTCCAAAGAAAGATGGTCAAGGAAAAAAAAAAACCAAAAGCAGGCAGGAAAAGACTTTTGAAAAAAGGGGGAAAAAAAAACAAGCCCCATTTGATGTATGTGAGCATTGATCTAGGATCAATTCTTTACGATTTTAAGCTTGGGTGACCTGAGACCACGTCTGTACAACTAACCATTGAAGAGTTAGATTTTAATTGAATAAAATAACAGTAAAAGGCCCTTAATTCAAACTGCACAGGGATACGAATGCAATGCACACTGCGATCGGGAGGCAGTCCAGCAGCAAGATTACCCTATTTTGTTGTTTAAAAAAGTTAAAGATCATTTCGCGCTTTTTAAGGAAGAGCCAACACCATCTGTTGTAGAGCCCGAACATGGTGAAAGACCTCCTCTTACCCTTCAAAACTGCCTTAACATTGCGTAGACCATGCCCTAACGTCACACAGAATATGCAGAATTACTGCTAAATCAAAACATAACTGCTTTTCCTGTTAGTTTGTTCAGTACATCCTCAAAAAAGAAAAACAGGAAGTAAAAGAAGGAAAGCGGCCCCATTATTAGGAACTTACCAGTAACATGCGCATCACCCTGCGATGCCTGCAGAACAACGGGTGAGTTGCGTGTGCCACCATCTGTGACCACCAGAATATCCTCAGCACCAGCAAGAGAAAAGCTGACAACATCCAAGCCAAGAATGTTGTTATCCTGACCACGAACCACCCAGCGACAACTGAGACGTTGCAGGAAATTCTCAGTCATGTTGGCGGGCAGAAGAAGCAGCTTTGATGACTCTGATGTCATTTCAATCATGCCACTGCAGTCTGGAGCAAAACACAAGAACAGACCAATCAGACAATAATTTTTTTTTGTGTGCCAGTTTGTCAATTTTTTTTTTTTTGCACAGGTAGGGAAGGGAACAATCTTCATTCATTTGATCAAATTTGTTAGTAATTAAAACAACTAGAAGTACCAAAATAAGAATTCATTCTAAAAATCGCGAAATTCAAAAAATCTGGCCCAACTGTGCCTGAACTGTTGCTTCACACAAGAGACGTTTTATCTGAAAAGCTGACAATTTACTACTACACCTTTCTCCATTTTAAGCACCAGAAAAAGCATTTTTTATCTTGAATTCTTGGACAAGGAGCTAAACATTACTGAGACAAACTGCTAGTGTCATAGTAAAAGCAGCCAATCCTACCAGTTCATAAGAACTGCTGGCATGCGTCCCTGGCATAGCTGGACTTAACATGAGGTTACAAAAGTATCAATCAGCACTCAACATGAGAAGCCATTGTCGGCAGGGTCTATTACTTGTGCACTACTACAGCGGAGTTGTCTTTATAAATTTCAGGCCGCCACAAATAATGAATTATTGTTGAACATCATTATATTGAGAGCCATAATTAAATCTGGCACAAGTCACTGCCTATCCACAACAGATATGTTCACAAACTTATCTTAACTGAAATTATTGCATGCATATTTTAAAACAAGCCCTCACTATGAGTGAACACCAATGTCTCATGTTCCTTTAATTATCATTCATCAGCATTATTATCCCTTAAAGGTCGATAACATATATATCAATGGTCAGTACTAGAAAAACGAGAACAGGCACTAAAATACAATAATACAATAACAATACCAGGATACCGTACATTTTAACAAAGCAAAATTCAAAAACTCCTAAAACAGGCTATAAGTAGTATAAGTGCAATATTATCAAAAACACAACACGGACCACAATCACATAAGCTCGAAAGAATAAAAATTACACAAAAAGGAAATCGTAGTTATTTGTTGAGATGGGCAGCTATAGTTTAGTTCTAAAGTTCAGTGCGTCACGCTCGGAGGCTATTGATTCGGGTAATTCATTCCACGCTGCAATTGTGTTGGGAAAAAAGGACCTGTTGAAAACATAGGTGTGACCATGCAATATGGAGAACAGACAGCTTCCTCAGTTCTATTCCACTCGTACTGTCCTTCTGTAGTACTTCTAAAGAAAGGACTAGATTCCCTAAAAGGATCCATGCGCTGCGTGCTTGTGAGGTAGCAGGTGAAATTAGCAAGAGAAAAGAGGGAAAATAAGTAAAGAAACATTTTATGCTGCACCCGTCCTTTGTTTTTTCTTACTGCTTAGTCCCCACCCCCGCCAGTGTTTATTATCAGGGTTGTGGTGGTTGAATAAAATTTAGCTGAAGTGTTTGTGGTGTCTACTCTTCCTGCGTCCTTAACCCCTTGGCGCTGGTATAATACAATGTCGACAACATGATTACAGCTGATGTGATTTTCACAATGACACGAATTTTAGAACTGGCCTGGATGAAGTGCTTCATACACAATATGTTACGGTTTGTGATGATGCAACTTCCCAGCTGTGGTGGATGACATTTGAACCACCGGGCACCTTCCAGCAGACACCCGGCGATGATGTCATTCAAAAGGGACTGCTTGGCAATATTGAGGAAATAAAAGGTACAAACATATATCACGGACTTTCTTGGCTGAAAATAACTGAGCAAAAAATTGATATATATCAAATTTCCCAGCGCCAAGCACAGCCCGTTTGGATAGCAGGTGGCAGGCTTCACTACACTCCACAAGTGGTTGGTGGTGGTGTGGCAAGTGTTTGCACAATGTTTGCGCCTTAATGTCACGCTCGAGTATCGCCTACATTTGGATAGGGAGGCCCTTTCTTTTATGGACGCGCTGGAAATTCTGAAACCAAAGAGGAAGCATGCTGACTTAGCAAAAGAGCCAGGCACAAGACAGTCGATGCCCTGCACCACTGCTAGGCAGCAGTGTACAAGTCAACGCAGTGTACAAGTCAACGCAGTGTACAAGTCAACGCAGTGTACAAGTCAACGCAGTGTACAAGACTGCGAGATACGCGCTGAGCACCATTTTGAAGAACAAGGCCGACGCATGGGCTAAAGTGGAGAAGAGGCCCAGCCCTCATGGCATCAGACATGTACGCACAGCTGCATATGAAGATGCTAATGCAGCAGCGTACGAATAGTTCCTTGACGTCTGCCTCATTGTGCCCAGCCCTGCAGTGGTAGTGCCGAACGCCACCTCAGTGCTTCAACCCTTCGACCAGGGGATTCCGCAAGGTGAAGGTTAGGTGTAGGAAACATCTGACTAAACGCTCCTGTAGAATCCGAGGACTGGAAGAGGCCTAAAAACTGACATCTGAGGAGTCCTGCCTATGCCGAGTGGGTTGTGGAATGCTGTAAAAACAAAACTATACAGAACTGCTTCCAACACTCTGGTCTCTGCAGAAGAAGAGCGAGCAAATTCTTTGTCAGGTGAACCTGACGAAGCTGCCGCAAATCTCTACGATTTGTGGAACCAGTTGTCCGAATTCCTGGTGCTATTTGCAATAGGGTAGCCGTAGGCGACTGTCTCCATGGACGACGACGTTTAGAACGCGGGAGAGCTTGCAGATGAAGATATCATTGCCGAAGTCGTGAATAGCCAGGACACTACTGATGCGAATTGTGACGACTTGAGGGAACCTGTGCTCACGTGCTCTGTGCACTCAGCAGATGAATAAATTCCCGACTATTTCACTTGGTAATTTGCACGCAGCAAGTGGCTATCATAGAAATACGCTCTTTTTTCTATCTCAATGTGTTTGTATGTTGTTAAATTTACTGATACTTTTATATTAATAACATGTTATATTGAACTCCTAGATGTTTTTTTAGAATTCGTCCTCTGTGGCGAGTGTAAAATGCAGTCGAACCCACATCTATCGCACTACTTTTTGATTGCAGATGTAGGCAGTGCAAACAAGAGTGCTAACTTCGACAGCGTTGCACTTCATGTATGAAAAGGAATACAGTCATTAGGAATATGTGGTTTTAAGTGGTTTGTCACATTTTATGTCACAACTTTAAGGGAAAAAATGGTCCAAGCGAACAACTTTTTTAGTTGAAAATGTAGTAAACAAATAACACTGTACTCTCTTCATGTTAGTATTCAAGTTGGCTTGTTTTGGATCATTAGAATTTTGGATGGTGCAAATATTTAGCATGCTCTCAATGAATTTTTATCATCAAGATTCTACTGCACCATTTAAGAAACTGCCATGTCTTCGGCTGCTCTCAGCGAGGGCTCTACTGAACACAGCAAGTCCCAAAAAGCCTCAGTGCAAACACGTCCTTATAGTTCCAGAAGAAAAAGCAACAGCAAAAAACCACAAAAACTACTGATTAATCGAGCAATGAATGAATGAATGAGCTGTTTATTTAGAAAGGGAGGCTCAAGGCCGTTTGTTGGGAAATTTGGTTGTTAAGGAAGAGAAAATCATCAGAAAGGCCCTCAGCAGTTGCCATCCAACAAGCATGTTGTGCTTGTTGCTTCCAAGTACAGTCAAACCCGGTTATAATGAACAGCATGAATCAATGTGATTTGCTCGATATATGGAATCATTCGATATACCCGAACCCGCTTACAATGAACTTCAGTAAAGTTCAGTACCAAATTCGTTATACACGAGGTTGTGAATAGTGGGGCGAAAACACGCTGTCGAAAGAAAAACCATGACACTCACAATGAATAATCTACGCCACAAGTAATTTATTTGCAAGAAATGTACACCTATTTGCTGTAGGCAGCGATTTTTACCTGAACCCTGCCTTTATCTCCAACAAAGAAAATCCCATTTTCGACACGCGGCATCATTTCAATGAACTCCAGTTCACTTCCCTTGTATTCCCGAGCAGTATCGATGCAGCACATTGGTAGCAGAAAAGATTTCGTGAAGCATCGGGAGAGGGTGATCATCTTCAGGCGGCGGCTTCTTGGTCTCATCGGCGGTGCCAGACACCAGCACACCAGAAACAATTTACAAATCCAATGGGCTTGCTGTCACAACTATGTCGTCGTCAACTGTCAAAGAATCCTTGAAAGCAACTTCTACTGGCGCAGTGTTTGGAACATCGGCAAGTTCTTCCCACAGCAAGGCAACGTCACTGTCATCTTGAACCGCACGCTCTGCACTTAGCTTGCGACCCTCATGCAGAGTCCAGCATGATGGAAGCAGTTCCAGAATGTGTGGGAGTCACATGTCTTCAGCTTGTCATTAACCCGCAGTTTCACTAAAAGCCATTCAACCTTGCACTACCGGTAGACTAGCTAGAAGAATGCATAGATGATGCTTTGATCAAGTGGCTCTAAAACTGCCATTGCATTTTGTGGCAGGAAGCTCTTGCCACTGTCACGCGAGTCCAGCCATGGCTGAACAGTTATACACGAGGAGGAAATTTATGTGCCAGCTCCTTGCGAGCTGCTCGGCAGGGCTTGCTGCTATTTCGTCGTCATCTTGCAGGATGAAGCGCCAGAGAGCAAGTGCGCAGCAATGCAGGCATAACCGGAGTCAAGAGAGCAGAACAGCAGCACGATTCACAAACACGACCAATGCATGGAGGAAGATGTCATTGCAATGTTCATAGATTGCAGGGTTGCCCTCTTCTGCAGCCAGCGTGATAGGTCCAGTGCTGCCAGCACGTACTTGATCATGTGGTATGTGGCTGCTGAATAGCAGCGCTGCAAAGCGAGGCTGGCTGACAGCATGGATTTTAATTTAAAGCACTGCTCCCACTCCTGCGTTTCACAGGTTTCAGTGAAGCGCAGCCAGGCAGCGTAATTGCCCGGAGACTACCTGGAGCCGGTGCAGCAGCATGTTGGTGGGCGTTTGTTGACTCATTGCAGACATTTGGTGACCGATACAGGCACTCAGCATTCAATATATCCAATGTGCAGTTCGTTATAAAAAATGTGTTTTACGTACATAATGCTAGAGCTTCCGAGTGTTTGATATAATGCATAATTCGCTATAGCCGAGTTCGTTATATCCAGGTTTGACTGTAGAACTGCCAAGACATACAGCAATGTCCTCGGCACTCCTTTACTTCAGACTTTCCCATAAAAGTGAAAAATAAACCAACGCACTCACTTTTGTAAACAGAGTCAATAAGCACGGTGCCGCTTTGATCAGCAATGCTGACGTCTAGGGTGAGAGCAAGTGTAAGAGAGCTGGCAACGAAGTCGAATTCCGGCACTGCTCCCGCTGCAAGCAAAAATGAGAATTACAGTCAGCCAATAGCGTAACGACAATCAATACATGTTTGATGTGTCTGTGTTGTAAAATAAAGAAAAAAGAAGTTGCCAGGTCATACATACCCTGTTTAGTTTCACACCACTAGTACACTAACACAGAAATGATTGTGAATAAAAAGTGCACCTACACTATAACTTCAATGAAACACTTTTACTGCATGTGGCTGAAGCCGAGTGCTGTTGGAAGTTTTTCTGCTGGACCTTTACGCACCTTTAAAAACTGCAGGAAAGTTAGACGGCTGTCCAGTGATGTTGAGATGGCTGCTTCCCTTCAGGATGAGAGAATCGAGAGATGCATATACATCCATTTCTTTGGAACCTGATGCATGAATTGTGATGTAGCATGTAAAAATGCCACTGCCATTTGAGTACGGAGGAAAGTGGTACACAGGAGTTGTCGTCGTCAAGTTGGCGTTGCAGCCTGGAAACAAATTGTATGAGGTTTATATATCGTCCTGTATATTCCAGAACAAACACAACATTGACAGTTCAAAAACTACAATCACAAAAACAATTTAACTGCATACAGTTCATGTACTGAACACAAACAAAAGAAGGAATAAGTCCGCAATTTAAGATGTCACATACTGTACAAAAGCAGCGTTTGATGATGATTATGAATTTTTATGGCACAAGGGCATCTATGGCCAAAGAGCGCCATGGCACAAGGTATTTTCGACTTCTCAAAGTGGGGTCAAAGAACCATTTTCCAAGCATTTCACCCTAAATAAGCCGAGCACCAGACCAGGGGAAAGCTTGTACCCATTGTATCACCGGTGGGTACCTGGCGGCACTGGGGATCGAACCCCGCACCTCCCACATCCGAGGCAAATGCTCAACCACTTGGCCACCACTGCGGTCACCAGCAGCATTTGTTTAAGGGCTATAGTCGGATGCAACTGAAAAAAGCAGAGACTTTTCCCTGTCAAAGAACCCCCTTCTAGCCAATGGCATCAGCAGATTCTCATGACCCCTTTAGCGTAACAATGCAAAGAGTGGCAGATGAAAGAGGATAGTCCCCCCCCCCCCCCCCCCCCTGTACTGTTGTGCCACTCCCTGTATTGTCACTCTAGCAGGGTCATGAGAATCGGCTGACACCATTGGCTAGAAGGGGGTCCTTTGACAGGGAAAAATCGGCTTAATTCTTTGGTTATACCCACCTATTGTTGGCTCATCTTTTCAAGACAACACTTTTTAGAGCAACACACAAAGGGGATAGGATAGGTCCTGTCCCGTCCTCTTTATGTGTTGCACTCCGTAGAACACAATAGTGTACCTGAAAGCAAAAACTACCCACTGAACCTGCTACCATGAAAACCATTCTTTCCATACAAGCAGGAGGTCACAAAGCTGCCACTGAGCTCCCATTATGAACTCATCAGTAGAAAACAGGTTGGCTAGTTTGATTGGCTGTGGCACTAAAAGAATCTTTCTGCTGAGGGTAGGTTAAGCTGCAAGTACTTTAAATAATGTTGTCAAGGAAATAATGCTTCAAGGATAAATACAAACTTGTTTAACTACTGAATGAACACTTAAGCTTTAGCAAGCAGAAAAAGTTACATTACACAGTCTCCAAACATCACAGCAAGCAAAAAAAGAATAGCATATATCTCTTCGGGTAGAACTGCAGACATAGCTGGTAGCTTTAACTGACTACCGCCTTATTAACTTAACTTAAAAATGATCATTACAGATGATCAGATGGGAAGCCGGTGGGTGCTGCAGAAATTGAAAAACAAAATGCCCATAGCAACATCTCAAAAGAAAAAAATAAAGAATAGAAGCATCAGTATGATTTCGATTGGAGGCCAGTGCCAAAGTTGGCATATAGCTTAAACTGCCTGAAAGTTACCACTTCATACAGGTTCTCTTTTTTGCCACCAGTTTACTCACGTATGAGCTGCTGCACATCAGCTGAGCCAAGCTTGAATGCCAAGCAAAAATAAAATTAATACAGTTTTGGTTTCATCACATTATAAATAAAACCACTGCCAGTTATTAACCTTGCATTTTAAGAAAAATTTGCAAACATCTGCAACACTTCAAAAACCTCAAACTTTCAGATTAAAGAAGCCGCACAATGTCAGCAATTCAAGAACAAAGCATGCACATGAATGGAATCGCATGCCACATCACGTAACGTTCCAAACTTGACAAATAGAATGTGTCCCATTCATTTGGATAGCTAAAATCAAAAACATCCATACACGGTGAGGTTATATTTCCATTTGTATTCTTGCATTCAGCACGTTTGAAACTACCCAATCAATAAATATTAAATCTGCACATCTACACACACTGTATGTATACTGATGTATACTACTAAAACTGCAACCGATTTGCAACCGGAATCCTTAACGGATCCAAATGAAACCAAATAGATTCCATAGGACGCAGCAACCCAATTGGTTAGGGCAAGTGGATTATCCAACTGGTTTTGCAGATACCTAATGGCAATTCCAATTTGTTTCTAAAATAACTAGTGTCATGTCTCTCAACTGGATAATCATATATGAAAATATGACACCAATTGAGATCTTAGGAAACAACAGGAATTTGCTAATAAAGTTGGATAAGCCCAACAGGATTGTAAGATTCTAATTGGACTTTCCAAATTGGCTCCAGAGATTCCAAGTGGTGTCCCATTAAAAAAGTAAATTGGGTGCCAATCATACTTTCCAATTATAAAATTTTCAACTGTGTATTTGTAAGTAGTTGGAAGCTCCCACTGGAATGTCCAAATGGAATGCATTGAGCATTTAAAGCGATGCCCACTGGAAGGTCCAAATGGACTTTTCAATTGGTTTGCGATACGAAATTTTCCAACTGGAAGCCAATGATCGCTTTGACTGTGATCTGCATATTCCTTTCTATTAACACTGAAGTAATCAAGTTTTTCTTTAAAAGATATTAGCAGCTTTGTCTACTCAATTCCTTTAATTTCCACTGTCACTGATGGCGTGATTAAATGAAATAACTTAGCTCAATGGACAAGCCCCACTGGCTCCAGCATGAGGGCCCCATAAATGGAGTAGTATTTACATGATTGTAAGTTGACTCGAATGAGAGTCGACCCCCCCCCCCCAATCGCATTTCTGAAAAAAAAAAAGAAAGGTCGTTTACACTTTGCCTTTAATAATACAACGCGATAGCACTATCCTGCCACCTCTGCTTATCGCCGACCGTTATAGGCTGCCACACGTCACTGGACTACTCGTTCACACTTGTGCCATCGTCCCCCCTAGCGCTGCCGTCGTGACTGCTGCTGCGGTCCCACAGCTCGTCGTTCTAGCATTGTCGTGCAGCGAAATCCCGCACTTCGCAAACAGCCACATCACGACATCGTGTGGAAGAGCTGAAAATTCTGCCTCGCTGCAGCTGCCACACCTGTATCACCCGTTGCGAACGTCGAACTTGCGGCCCGGTGCGCACTTCGTTTCTCCGGCGTAAAGACTGACAGCCATCTTGAATGTAGCCGTGAACGAGCACCGGTCGCTTAACGAACCCAAAGCACAAATGGTGAAAGATGAAGCACTACATTAAAAACTTGCGAAACACGCCCAGCTATAGTCAAATCCGTCAGAGCCAAAGAGAAACTATGCATGAGCGGCGTCGGGTCTTCCGTCGGCTAGCCGCCACTTCCCGACACAGCTGCGGTTCCGAGTGACGGTGCCGCCGCGATTGGAACAGCGGCTTTTCCATCAACTATCGACGCTCCCTTGAGCACTGACTGCGCGGTTGAAAGTAAACAAAAAAAACTTGGACGACGCCTATTAAGAGTAGAACATGACTGCGTTATCGGGGCCGCCAACGGTTATCAGCAGACGCAACCTGCGGCCACGTGTGGGGAGTGGGCTGGTGCTCGTTTTGCTGCTTATCAACAGAAACCACCGGCCGCCTTGCGCGGGGTGGGGATGCCGGCTCTGCGCGGTAACATAGCAGCTGCTCAAGGCCAGCACCAAGAGCAATGTGATGGAGCCACACAGCAAAAATTGAACCACGCTGTAGCATGCCTGATATCTTGTTTGTCTCGCCTTTATTTATGGTGCAATGCTTTGGTTTCGATTTTAAGTAAACCCCCCACTTCAGATTTTCAAATTTTGAAAAATAGGCCGAATTACAGTCGTGTAAATACGGTGTGTATATAAGAGGGAGAAAAAGTGTGTTCTGTGGATGTATATTAAGCTTATGCAGGGTTGTTTGGCTTCACTTCCAAGAAAATGTGCAATCCTTTTGATTTCAATTCCCCTGCAAAAATACCGGCACAAGGCAGAGCATCCCCTGGTAGTTATGGGAGAAAACCAAATTTGTTCCAATGGGAACCAATTTATTTTTGGTCACTACTGGAACCAATTGACTCCAATTAATTTAAACACAATTTGTTCCAATGGTGTCCAAAAATCAAATGGTTCCAAATGGAATCCCCATTTCCTTTTTTTTTACTGCAGTTTCTCGTGTGAAAGGGTTATAAAACTGTGCTCCTCCAAATACTACCAAATGCTGCTCCAAACGCTACCAAAATGTTTTTCCCCAGCTGCCATTAATCGTTGAAGGGGCTCTAATAAAGTTGTGGTATGCCTGAAACATTAAAGTATGTCACTTAACGATATCTCCAGCAAGAATTTTTTTTTAATGTGCTTTGTAGAAGCCGAGTTATCTAGAAAAAATTCAAATTTTGGCATCTCCGTGCCTTTCCCTCTTCTCTGGCGCTACTTTTTGCATGCTGAAATGTCGGCACTCCTCTGCCAGCTCTACCTGATCTGCCGGAGCTATGCGGCCATGGTGGTAGCTGCCTGATGTCTGAAAGAATCCAACGAATAGCCATCTCCGAACTGGTATATGCAGGTGCGAGTGATGGAAGAGGGTGTGAGCATGAAAAAGGCGCTGGAAAGGATTTGCCAACTTTTGTGTGTTATTGTGGGTTCTCTGCTGCATGTAGAAGTGTATTATTTCGCACACAAGTTAATGACAACGCAATGCAGTGATTGAGCAAGTTGATGTGCTCTCCTAGGAAGGTGTTTCGAAGCCCCTTTAAAGATGGCTCTGTTACAAGGATAATATCAGTAGGTTTATTGTGCTTGGTACTTTATTTTTCTTGCTTTACAACATTAACTATAACAGTTAAAACGACACACAGCCGCAGCATGACACTGGCTACCGCTGCTCCTAACCACTACCCTGTCGGCCGTTGAACATGGCAGATAGGTGCATGGCAGTTACAACTGATAACAGGTTTTTTATGGAGCCTGTAAAGCATCCATTTGTATGCTACACCTGCATATAGTTGGGTGTATGAGGGCCCTTTAGCCCAAATATACTATCTCTTGGAGAGGCATTATGGCTCCTGGGATTAAAAAAAAAAAACACCTGAAGTGTCTGCATGCTAATTAGAGTTTGAAATGAATTTAGCCCACAAAATCATAATTATGAAAACAAGAGCAGACTAGTGCCACCCCTGTGAGAGTTAAAAATTCGGGCTCTTGTCCTCAAGAACAACTGCACACCAAAAAATGCTGGACATGAAAGGTCAGCTGAACGTATCTACCATAAAACTATTACACCAACTCCAAGTACCTACCAAGCATTTATATAAGCAGAACCCAGAAGTTATTTTTAGGACAGGAAACTCTGATGCTCCTAGCCCAAAACAATTAAAGGGACACAGAGGAGAAATTGAAGTTGGCTTGTATCGATAGAATACCAACTCCTAAACACAAAAACGGCACTCTTACTGAAAACAAATCTCTTGTAAGGTAGAAAAGAGCAAGAACTAAAATACAGGCATTACCGCCACAGGCCAATCTCGCAAGTACAAGCGTGATGATGAAATACAGTTAAAACTCAATTCAAAGAAGTGAAGAACAGCCATGAATTATTTCGTTAAATCGGGAAATCCGTAAAATTGAGGACGGCATTTTTCTGATCATCAAAATCTAAAATCATAGCGTAGCTGCGACAAAAAGCAACTATGGCATCATATTTGCCGATAACCTGCGCTTGAGCATATAAACAGTCCGTGAAGGTGGCCCAAATCGCTTGTGCGTGGAAGCACCATCCGGAGAAACGAATTCAATGCCAAGGTGGGAAGCGCCGCCGACTTCAGAGTCCACTGTTCTGTGCAGTCCCGTCAAAACTAAACTAGGGGCGCGACTTAGGCGCCTAGATGTTACTGCTGGCACGCTGCCAACAAGCTGCTATACATCATGGGTGAAACAAGCGACAACTCATCACTTTTCGTACTAATTTCTTCCCGAAAAACTTAAATCAGGTGCAGTGGACGTTCGTTTCATTATTTCGGGTTATTGAGAGCACTGAACTCTATTGGTAATTGCTGGGGAATCAAAATTTGTTTATTAGACCAGGAACTTTGTAAAATCGGGTTTCGTTAGATAGAGTTTTGACTGTAGGAGAAAAGATGCCACAGATATCTGAAGCTGACAGATGTGCATGAAGGTTACATGTTTGATCGATATTGAGGTATACAAGTTTTGTTTTGAAACCCCTAGAGCACTTTTATCACATGATGATGGAAAAACGACAACCTGAATGTTGGAAGTCTAAGAAAACCTGCAATTGGCGGCGCAACAGGCGGCCAGCTGAGTTTCGGCATGTTTTGGGGTGCTTTGCTATGCGCTCTCCCACATGGTTTTGTTAAGCGCATCGAACTACAAAGGCGGAGCAAGTGCTCCTCAGACGAAGTTTGTGCAATAGCATGCAACTGCGACAAGGAAAAAGAGCTGTGTATAGCCAATGTTCAATGCACCTCCACGTTAGCAAATGCACCGCTCAGCGTGTTCACTTCGTCAAAGTATCAAGATGCTGTGCTGCATAACCAGCCCTATGAGGACTGTTATTACAGCATTTAAATATGCCCACATGTACCAGTCGTTAAACATCAATCGAGACGGTAGCTCAGCGGTGGCAGCAAAGCTGCAGACTCATTGGCGCTAGGATTTTCTTGCCAGACTTGCCTAGTCACCCCGCTGCCTCAGCCCTCAAAAGCATTGCACGCTGTGTGGGGGGGTCGCTGAATGGAGGCCGCAGATCTTTGCAAGAACTTCGTTGTCGGAATCGGCAATGGGATACATCGCAACATTGGCACAAACGCAAACGAAGCGATGACAGCAGGTAGAGGCCTTCAACGTTCAGCTGGCAGTAGTTTGCATTTCGGCTGCTGCTAGGTGAGAATGCAGCGCTCTTGGCCTGCAATCACGGAGTCCTCGATTCCATTTCCACCGCTTTACATAAATTTTGTACTATTGCATCACCATAGAGTCCCAAATTTGAATCGTAGCGGCGGGAAAAAGTTTATTAACTTTGAATCCAAATCTCTTAGCAATAAATGCACCTTTTAGTGCCACACAAACGGCAACAAAGCCATAGAATGCCGAACTATCGGATTTTACTAACAAGACAAATTTGATAGCATTGTCCTCAGTGCCCCTTTAACATATTGAAGCCTAGTTACTTTCAATTTTGAGTTCTGTGCATTTCCCCCTTGTTAAACACTGATAGTTATTATTCATACATCCAAAATGAGCCCCATTCTACCGTTTGACATCTCATAATGCTTCCTCATGACTGTGTTTGTGAACAACACAACACTGCCACAGAAGTATGAAAGGTCTCGGAGGTTGGCTTTACAGATGGTAGTTTTGAGGATTCCTGGGTGGCAACTTTAGTGCCCCAAAAGCTGTTGGGTTAGAGGCTTTCAGACATGCCTTTCTTTTAGTACTGCTTAGTGTCCACTGTAGATCCTCACCTAGCAGGTAAAAAATAAAAGAAAAGCTGACAGAAAACACACGCACGCACCAAAAAAGAAGTGCACCAACAATGGAAGAAAAAAAACATTTCCCCGGGATCAAATCTCTATTGGTATACTTCTTATTGATGGATACCGTTTCTATGATCACCCTTGTATATGAACAAAAATTAAGCCTCGTCTACGGAACAAGACAATTACTAGCTTCTGCATCAGGGTAGCACTAGTAAGGCAGCAGGGCACCACCACACTGTGGGTCATTAAGAACACCTTCACTGCAACATATGGTTTTGCTTACCTTCTTGGAAATAGCCAGTGAACGTCCGATCTCCTTTGCTGTTTTTAGTCACATTGGCCGAAATTGTCACAATTTCAGCAGGAATAAAATATACAACAGAATCTTGAAAGAGATGAAAAGCGTATGTAAATGACTGCAATTTTACACAGTGTAAAATACAGCCACAAACAACAAATCAGCATACTGCTTTCTGCTGTTATTGAATGCAGTAATAGTCTAGCACTGCAATGGCAGAGAACTATCAACACTAACAAGTTACTAAACACATGCAGTAGCAAAAAGCCATTTGTGCAAAAATAAATATGGAGTACACAGTGCCTAAGCAGCATCAGGGCTCACTAAGGCCTTACGGGGCCCAATTTTTAATTAAGTCACACTGCAACACAAATTGGACTGAAATTAGTAAGGGCAAAAGACATCACTATGAGACTCGCAAACAAGAATTTGCTTAGACGGTATACCCACCAGGGTAGCTAAGTGGCTTTGGTATTCAGTTGCTAAAGACAAGGTCATAGGATCAAGTCCCCGCCATGGTGGCCGCATATTTATTGGAAGCGAAACACGAAACTGCTCTAGTACTACACAATCCAATGGACGTTAATGAACCCTGGAAGGTGAACCACCACACCCAACAGTACAATATCACAATTTAGAAGTTAGCTATTTCTACAACACAGATAATTGCATGCACTGGGCAATTTAATATTAACTCACTCCACTTAAAGCTGCTCAGCAAAACCTGAAAATTGTAAATTGTGCAGCTTAAAGTCCTGAAACGACAAATGAGCTAAGAGGGACGCCGTAGTGGAGGGCTCCAGATCAATTTAGACAACCCGGGGCTCTTAAACGTGCTCTGAAATTGCACACAAGGTCGGCATTTTTGTATTTTGCCTCCGTCGAAATATGGTCACTGCAGCCAGGATCAAATCTCGGGATTAGCAGTCGAACGTAAAACTAATTGGGCCACCATGGTGGGCCAGCAAAACTTGGAGTGAAGCAAATTCTTCCACAGAAAGAATACTTTGCAATACTTTGCTAAAAAAACGTCCTCACGCAGCAAAAACATTTTCTAGGTTCAAATAATGCTCTAGAAAATTCATAGATTTCAAACAGCTCCCCTTGCAAGTTTTGTACAAAATTTGAAGTGAGGAAAAAACAGGGCTGGAGCCTATGAAAACTAATCAATAATTTCATAAACAAATACCTGAACTGAGTTACTGGTTTTACTTTAAGGCTCAGGTAAATACAACAAGAAAATGTGCAAGCAAGCAACTTATTATCCATTAGAGACCACTGCCCTTAATAAGGTATACACGTCATAGCTAAGGGCCCTAGTTTCCTACAATTCCACGAAAAAACAATTTTTGCAGAATTGTTTGCTAGCAGCCACATTCTTTCCTTGTTATTTTGTTATTTTGTATGTAGGCTTGACTACGACAAAGAATGATGTGGATGTGATTAATTTAATTGCCCAATTTCTCTTGAGACATATCCAGTAACGAACAAAGCACCCCAACAAGGTCAAGCAAGTTAATGCAAAAAATGATGCGGCTCTTCCAGCAGCACACTCATGCTTGCAACAGGCACAAGACGAGTCACAACACTGACACCAGTCGAAGGCAATACTACTATTTTTGCACAAATATAAAGAAAGTTTTTTTCCTCCATCCAACTGCTTCAGAAGGCACCTCACGCTATATTTGGAACCAAGCACACTAGTGATAATACAGATGACAACTGCAGGGTGGACTTTCGTAGTGTGCTGTCTGTGTGATATCCGCAAGTCGCCATCGGCATGGCCAAGTTCTGACGCCGGCTGGCGCGTTTTCGCACATCACAATGAATGGGGTAATGGGACAGTCAACAGGGCGATCAGCACCATGTTTTAGGCCTAGTGCCTCACGCGATGAAAGAGCAGCCTTAATTATTAACCACATCAATGCATTTGTGTGTGTTCTGATAAGGATGGTAATCGAGATCCCATGACCATTTTCTGTCTTCAATTAATTTTTATATGTGGTGTGCAAATACGTCGACGGGAGGGAATACACCTTGGTTTGGAAGAAACGCTGTTGTTTTCTCGGAAAAAAAAATCTTATATCACAACAGATGGAAAACATGGCTTTTGCAATTTCACAAAATCGCAAGCCTGGATTGCTGCAAAAGAAAAATTTCAGGAACCTGAACATTATTTGCAGTAAACATATGCAAACATTTCTGTTGGAAGCAGTGCAAAAGTATTTTCTGGCTATAATATTTTGGCGGAACGAAATTTATAAACATCATTTAAAAAGGGACATTTCAGGACAATAATGAGACAATAAAGAGTGAGAACACAAAGCTGAAATTTTTTGTTTTTATTGACCCTTCTTACGGACTTCTATATTATTACTAAAATAACTTTAAAAGAAGGCCACAGAATTACTATGCAAAGCTATAAGAGCTTTTCAGCAAGAGCTATCTATGCATGAACGAAAATAGAGCTACAGAAGAAATTGTTTTGCATTTCCACTTTGTCCAGTAATCAACAGATGGGTTTTTAAATGCAGTCATAGCATAGCATTGGGGAAAAAAAACATCGTTTTGCCCGTGCATTGACGTATCAAATAACTCGACACAGAGATTCGACAACATTTACGACCACTCACACGTCGCAGCACATGCAGGGCGAATTTTCTCTAGCCATAGTAGGAAGGACAGGCAAAAATCGAGAAAACATTGCAGCCTCAAGTTCTCGCTGCTTCTTATCCTTGGTACGTGTAACTTTTTTAACGATGTCTACAATTTTCGTTCTGCCAAAAATAATGAGCTAGAAAATAATTCTGCGCTGCTGCCAACAGAGGAGTTTCAATATATTTACAGCAAAAATATTCAGGTTCCGCAAAATTTTAGTTTTCTTTCTGCAGAGACAGAAACTTGCGATTCTGCAAAACCACAGCTTTCCACCTCTCATGATATACGATTTTTCTCCAAGAAAAATACAGTGTTTCTCAGTAAACCAAAGTCTATTCCTTTGTGTCTACACATCTGCATGTCGCATATAAACATTGCATTTAAAACAAAAACTGTCATGGGACCTCAAATACCGTCCTTATCTGAACACACCCATCAAATTTCACCTAAGATGTTATGCAGTTTTTTAAACTACACTTTTTGGGTTAGAAGAACGCTTTTTCAGCATAGCATTGTCAACAGTGCAGCACAACGGAACACTGCTAAGATGTGCCAAGTAGGCTGGTTAACCAATATTTAATAGTTAATTTTTTAACTATTACTGTTAGTTTCCTTATTAACTGAGAGGCATGTAGCCCACCATAAGAATTATCTTTAAGAGGATGTGGCATTTCAAAAACACATTCATCCTCGACGCTGTTGTCCAACAAGTTTAGGCTATTTCAACAAGTTACGTACACTCAAAAGCTTCTTGAAAGCACATGTATTTTGGCACGATGTAGCCCAAATTTGTTGGGCCACAGCGCTGAGGGTAATTATGTTTTCAAAATTCGAAGATTGATATGGGTATCACTTATGGCGGGCTACATCCCTCTGAATAAATAAAGACTATTAACGGTAATAGCTGGCCTACTAGTTAGCACATCTTAGCTGTACTCTGATGTGCTACACTCCTGACAATGCTACGTCGAAGAAAGCGCTCTTCTAACTCAAACCACCCATTTTTAAAAACTGCAAAACATCTTAGGCGAAACTACCAGTATATACAAGGCATTTCACGTAGCTTGAACAGAGGATTTTAAAAAAGCAATGTTGGTGAAACCAACGCTGTATTGTCTCGAGTCATGTGGTGCTCCTTTGAGTATTCCTTAAATTGCGCTCAATTAGTTAATTACCTAAGATTAATTAAGCACTTTTTTTTCAAATTCACTTTAGGGTCATGTGCATTTCGTTAAGTTTTAAAGGGGGTTAAAGAAACAAGCTATCCAGTTTTTTGTGCCAGCATATCTCCTATGTGGTTCTTTTTTCTGGCATTTAAAGACAGCCTGCGAAATGTGAAAAAAAAAAATAATAAAGTGGCTGCGCTCAAGTGCTACCATAATCTAGCACTAACCACCATATTTTGAGCGAACAAAAACGTGCATGGTGACCATGCACAAATGAGCAGCTTCTGATCATTTCCATGTGCTGCATAATGATACAATTAAAGAAAATGGAGGCTTCCTTGAAATACGCAACTTCAGTGTTTTCACTTCCTTTTTTTGATTTTTAATGTGCAAGCATTACTAGTCCCATTACGAGAAAAGCTGGCAGTGTGTGTGTGTGTGTGTGTGTATTCGAAGATGGTACAGAAAATTCCAGCGATGACAAGAAAAATAGGGTGACCTCATCAAGTGGCCGTACGACACACACAGCAAGCCGAGCACCACCAATTCAGAATGTCATATACATGCCGTTTGTCTATATGTACTCCCCACCGACCGACCTCAATGTGGTGCCGGTTTTCCCCGAGAACATCTGCACCAAAACTGCGATGCAGCTGTTTGTCCCAGACTCTTTACCTCTTCCCTTAAGCTGCCATTGAGGTGTCTACGGAGATGTGAGACAGTTGCTGCACCATTTCCTTTCCTCAAAAACCAATTTTCGCATCAAAATTGTGATGCAACCGTTCGTCGTATTGCATTCCGGGTGGTGGCATACATGCGTGCGTGTTGTGTGTGTATGTGTGTGTGGGTTGCGTGTGTGTGGGTGGGGTGGGAGTTAGTGCACCCAGGGATGGTAATACTTTCGCATTCAGTATCTCTGCCAAATTTTTCTGCGATGGCTCAATAAAAGCTTCGTATGAATTGGCTGTTGGTGGCCTGTATCATTTATCTCAAATCATGGTGCGCGTTTTCCACGTTCCAGAACAATGTGCTGCTGACTCACTTTCTACACTAAGCTGACAAAAAGTATGGTGGAGCTGCCATAAAAAAACGTAAACCAATAAGCTCCTGCCTGTGCCACTACGTATAACAGGCTTACACTAAGCTGACAGCGCCATCGGCTGCTCACTTCGAGATGGTGAGCACGCACGTTTTCTTCATTCAGAACACATTTGGCAGCACTACAATATGGTAGAGCAAGAACGGAATCGTGCTTTTTTTTTTCTATATTTCGCAGGCTTTCTTCACATGGTGGCAGAAAGGACCACATAGAAGGTACCTTGCTACAAAAAAAAACTGGATTGGTTGCTTGATTTTGCTCCTCCCTTATGTAATGCCATCAGGCATTTAAAGGAAAAATGAAATGAAATGGAACCTCCTTTACAACTTAACAAAACACACGTGGCCCTAAAGTGAATATCAATAATTTTACTTAATAAATTTTAGCTGATGAACTAATTAAGCAGAATGTAAAAATTCGTCGGAGGCACTTAGATATCTCTTAACTGCGGGAAGGCGAAAACCGTTTGCGACTCCGTTGCACTTATTTGAATTTGCCGCGCTTAATTCATTTCACGACAGAGAAGAGCAGCTGGCGCGAACGTGGCAGAGGAAGCGGTGGCGTCACGCTGCGCATGCACAGAGCGTCAGCAGTTGCTGCTTGGCAGCGGTCACATGGTCACAAGGTCACGTAACCTAGATGGCGATGTGATGGACGGACGGTCACCGTGAGTATGAGCCATTAAACGCTATTGCCTTAAAAATTCCCTGAGGAGTGCCACACAATGAGAAACGATACGCCATTAGTCCCACCAAGCTCCGGTGCGGTGTTTTTTTTTTAATGCCGGGTTTCAATCTTACCTGTGCCCGAAAACATGGTCATTTCTGCATCTACGATACTTGGATTTCATAGGGACACTGTCTTTGCTTTTTCATGTGCAGGAAGCATTCTACACCCTCCCAGTTTTAGTCTTGGCTAGAGTTAATTTTTCAGCTAAATAAAGCATAAAGGCACTTGGTGAGCTTAACACAGATGTAGTACAAGGCAAAGGACCTTTTTGGGGAGCTCGCATGCAGGGCTGATGTCCGTGAGGCTCAGCGGCCTATCTGCTCTTTGACAGGAGCCATACTGGCGTGCAGGGTTGACAAAGTAAGCACTAAAGCTCTTTCAGCTTGTAATGTTTAAGGAACAGGTGATCAGTGCAGGTGACCAGTGCATGCAGAGCAGGGGATAACTGGCACAACCGACAAAAGCATTACAGCGCAGGATAAGATTATGTCTCTTCCAGTAGTACTGTTCGGGCACCATAGGCTCTCTCTTTTACTGAGCCGCAGTAAAAATATTCACGGGGCCGCCCATTTCAAGAGGAAGACAGGTATACTGTTGACAATCTATGAGAGAGCCGCCCCTCCTTTGCCACAAGGCGATTTCCTGACACAGCCAGCCTCACAGTTAAGTACACAGGGGTGATGTTGCGCACAGGCTTCTTTTTTTTTTTTGTCTTTTCTTTGCATAACTTGCACCCCTTTCCATGGTTTTCGCGCAAAAAATGAAATAAATATTGATGTTAATGTAGGACTGCAATGCAGACTATGACAGCATGCCTTGGCAAGTGGGTTTCAGGTGCCTGTGTGTTTTCTGTAACCAGATTTTATGTCCACGGATGTCCGCTTGATCCGAGACTCGGCACCATTGCTCCGATGTAGATTTGACGGCTGCGTCGTTTTTGTTTGTATTAAGCAAGTGTTTGTTATAAGTGGCCTTGACTGTACCAAGATAGTGAGAATTTTTTTCTATGTTCTTTGAGACAACTACAGGGAGCTCGCCCATCAGGGTCGTGAGCTGTGAGGAAAAGCGAACTTATCAGCTCCCATGGCAATCAAGACAAAAAGCGCAGGACACACTGGCGAGAAAGGCTTGCCACAAATGTGAAAAGAAGGCAGCACAGACCATAGCAAAAGAAGATAAGGTAGCGTGAGAGCTGTGATGAGTAGGGAAAGGAAAAAAAAAAAAAGCCAAACGGACACAGAACTGCGTAGTACGAAATGCGAAGCAGCGACGCAAGAAACCGCAACATAGCGGCGGCTGCTGCACAAAACGCCACACTAGTTAAGAAACTTTCATGCTGAATGTTGCAGATTTTTTGCTTCCAAATCATAAAATTTTCCACCACAGAAAATTAAGGACCTTAGTCATAGCTGTATTTTAATTTAAAGAAACGAAAAAAAAATGTTTCGGCAGACCACATTTCTCTAAACTGCAGAAGGTGACAAAAGGCCAACAACTCAAGCATCTACATAGCAAATAACACTTTGGAAGTTACTCACATGCTTGATGTTCACCATCCAAACTGACAAGCGTTCTTGTGTCATTTCCACTGACTGTGCTCAAAACGAAACTATCTCCAGGAAACATTGTCACTTTCATGTTAATGAAAATACCGGGGTTTGGAGAGTTAATTGTAAGACTGTAAGAATCATTTGTCGTGCAAGCAAAATGCTGGATATCTTGAGTTGCATTTGCTTCATGATCCAAGCAGTTTAATTTGTCTGTGCAAGAAAAGAAAAAATTGCAAACAATAAATATCATTACAAGGATGACACACATTTATAATAATCACAGCAACAGATATAGCAGTAGTGGATTTCAAGAATATGAAGTACAAGCGCAACGTATGTCATGAAAAGGAGTACACAAAACAAGCATCAACTAACACTAGTCTAGAGTGCTCACTCAGGGAAGGAAACGTCCATATGCACCATTGTACAGCCAATACAGACGCCAGCACAAATTCCCGACTCAGCGGCAAGAGGGAAGCCAACTGGAGCATCTAATCGTCACTCGTGACAACGGCAACCAGCCCAAAAAAACTTCCCCTCCGAGCGGGCGCCGGCGAAAGTAGAAGAGTTTCATATCCCAGTACCTCAAACATTTGGTCACTGCCGCTGCCTATCGCGCTATGTGCGTGTACAGGAATAATTCAATTTTAAGCATCAGTTCTTTTCCAGTCAACAGATGCGCTGAAGTAGCTAAAACTGGTAACTAACCAGAGTTTCCCATCTCTGGCTCACATTCTTGAAATATTGTACTTAATCATTTAACTTGTAGCGCCCTCTCTTGGGTGGCGCCGGGAACCCGGATAGCGCGCGCCACCCGGCGAAGAAAATAAAGACGCCACCTGGCTGTGGCTCGTGCAGCCACGGCAGGGGGTTCTGTTCTGGTGTCTGTTCGCAGCAGTGGTCTTGTTCCTTCGCTCCTGAGGCGTTAAGCCTACATTGGTGACCCAGATGAGCAATGACCGATCCTGCAAGCTCTCGAAGCAACAATCATGTGGTTGGGGATATCGCGCTCCCCGAGCTGTCGCATCCGGCGCAGCAACGCCCCTAAGAGATTGATGGTGGATGCCTCCAGCGTGGCTGTCAGAGCCGTCTTACAGCAGTCCATTAGCTCCGAGTGAAGACCATTGTCTTTTTACTCTTGGAAGCTATTTCCTGCTGAGACCCGCTACAGCGTCTTCGGCCGAGAGCTCCTAGCCATCTACTCCACGATACAGCACTTTTGGCATTTTGTGGAAGGATGCCAGTTTCACGTGCTGACCGATCATAAGTCACTGGCATATGTGTTCCACACCAACTCATCAGAAGTACGTGCATGCGGAGGCCCCGCATGCGCACAGGAGCTTCCAGGTTCCATCCACAGATGGCGCCACAGGCCATGGCTCATAATCATCGTCAACTTTTCCTCCGCCGCGAGCTCCCACTATCCATATCAGCATCAGTAGAAACATTTAGCACAGCGTATGAGCGCTTAAGTTATATGCAAGCATTTAACGGGAGGTTACAGTGGAGGTCACATGAGCACTTTTAGTTTATCGTATGCCAACCCGAACGCAATGATAAGGCAGGCCGCAGTGCCGCCACCTGTTGTTAAGATGTGAAAATAATGACCACACAGCTTTTATCTTCATGCACCGCCCCCTTGTTCTACTACATATTGGTTGTGCCTCCGAAAAAAAAATTCAGTTGATAGTCAGCACCCGTTTGTGTCTTTTACTGTTCCTGTCCCTTGCCATTGCCTTGCGCTATATATTCATCATGAATAAAGATGCCCCATTATTCAGTACTACAATTGATGAAACTACCAGCAACATCTGAAAAACCCGGACTATGCTGCATTCCCAGGTTCAAAAAGCTCTGGCATTACATTTATTTGTAACCTGCCATAAAAGAAGGCAGGACTCATCAGACAACGAAATACAGCCCAGTCCACTTATAGCGAACCTGACGATATCACGGATTGCCTTCATTGTATTCGATGTTCGCAGTAAGTGGACTACGCGCATTACAGCCAAAATACTAAGTCAGTCAATAGTGGTGTTTATTCTTATAAAAGTGCGTCGTGCGTCTATTTCATCAAAGCAGATCCTACCACAGCACTTTCCAGGCTCTCTAAGGTTGTCTTTTTCTCCTTGACGATACCCTTGCTGCCAACAATCAGCTTTGGGACAGGGTATAACTAGCTGTGGTTGAAGCGTGCACAACAGCTGGTGGCAGGTCGACCCCATCAATCCGATTCCTAGCGGTAGATGAGCGCTCCCACTTGCCGCACAAGGGGTTTGTCACAGAACCCCTCTGCGATGTTGTCGTCTACACGAACGTTGTCATTGAAGGCAACATCCGGCCAGCTTTGCATCAATGATGCATTGCCACAAATCTATGTGCATCTGGTCACGAGCGTTTTCAACAGTGTCAGCTTTCGTTTCTGGGCCTTTGCAGCCATGAGAGAATGTATCAGCTGCATTGCCTGTTATCTGGCGCTGCTTCTGTGTAGTAGCAGCCCAAAAGGTGGAGATGACTAGCCAGGCGATGCATATGCGACCAGTGTGGCGAGCAAGGCGTTCAAAGTTCTCAAATCACTGCCACTAGCTGATCCACAACCACGCGCAATAGTTCTGTTTTCAACATTGCCACTCTCATGCCAATTGCCCTTCTGCTTTCACACGGATGCTTCGCCCAGTTGGTGCACACGCTGGCAACGATTGATTTGAGCACGAGTTTCAATGCTGCCTTTTTAGTTATTTTCTGGGTCAACATCTTTCCGTAGCGATGTTGCAGGGGCTCAGATGCTATTTGGTGACCACGCTCGCTGGAAGAGCCAGTTTTTCAACTTCAGGGGCAAGTTTACAGCGCCTCCTCATTTAATATGACCGAGTGATATGGATAGTTATTCGTTGTATTCTAGATGAATTGCCATTGTTCGAATGCATATTTTGACAGCAGCACTGCACTTGTTTATAATGAGCAAGTGCACGTTATACCTGCGGCTGTTATAAGTGGGCTTGACTGTAACAAGGCCTGCATAGCTGCAGGCAAATGGAGGTCGAAGGTGGTAAAACAGAGCACTTTCCACACTAGCGTGCCGGCTAGTTGATTCATCATCATCATTTATTATACCTTAAAGGCCGTTAAGTGGGGTATTACATAAGGGGGAAGGGGGGGGGGGGGGGGGGAGAAGATCGATACCATATATATCAATGGTCAATAATAGAAAAACGAGAACAGGCCCTACAATACAATAATACAATACATATATGTCAATGGTCAGTAATAGAAAAGTGAGAACAGGCACTACAATACAATAACAACACAAGGATACCATAAATTGTAACAAAGCAAAATTCAAAAACTCCTAAAGCAGACTATAAGAAAGATAAATGCAATATTATCAAAAAAGCAACATGGACCACAATCACAAACTCGAAAGATTGGTAAGCAACAACTGGAAGTGCCAACCATCTCATAATTTCAGATTCTGGGCAATTCATGTTCTAGAGGTTACAAGAACTTTACTTTAGTGCTTCTTACCATTCGTTTGGAAAAGCTACTGCCATCATGAGCATCGAATGGTGCACAGATGTAATTTTCATCAGTGGAACCATTCTGTATATGAGCTGTGCTTAATTTTTTTTTACATGCATTTTGGTGAGAATGGGCACTGACACCGGGTGCGTACTGCCCACAGCTTGGCCAAAACTATGTTAGACCCCACAAGTTGATTTCCTCCACAAATAAGTCAATCCCTTCAATTTTCAATGACAATTTTTGAAAAAAAAGAAAGAAAAAAGCTGACCTATAACCACCAATATATAATTAAACAAACGAACACGTTCTTCAGTCTCAGCAGCTTTTAAACTGTGCTGCTATAATACTGAAGTCCACCTGCATAATAGCTGCCATAATCTGTGCAAACTGAGCAACCTTCGTTAGCAGCATCTCTTCTGCATTCACTTTTACAGTCGACCCTGGATATAGTAAATTCAATGGGGATCGCTTCCCTGGCAGTGACACCGCACCCACCAGCGTTCTGGCAGGGCACTGATCGCTAGGTGTCGCTAGGCCTAGCCTGCTGCGCATCGAAGCCACAGCTAGCAGTGCTTTGGAACTATCCATCACCTATGAAAAGAGGTCTGAGAATAATCTAATTAAAATTATGGTACAGCTGGTTTCCGCAACACCTCTGGCAGCGAAGCACGCCAGGCATGGACCACCGCTAGGCTTGTGCGAGTTAGGCTGGCTTCACCACACAAAAGACTGTGCACTTAATGCTGTTTCTGTATAACAGTGGTGATGCGCAAAAAATTAGTATGAGACAGAAGGCTACCATCAAGCACATACAACATTCACTTTGTCACGCAGTTTTACAACGCTAGCATCGCCAGCAGTTGTCCAAGGCCGCATTGCTGACCTGGCTCAAACGCGTGAACAGTGATCGCGAGAGCACCATTAGAAGTGCCACTTGCATGGGCGCGGCATGCCATTTAATACATCACGGAATGTTCTGGTGGACATGTCTGGAAAATGTTAAGAATAGTGCTATACTTTTTCAAAACAATTATCAAGGAGATGTTCTGACCATTCGATATAAACAAATTCGATATATCTAGGTTTGATAAACCTGCAGGATATAGGATCTGTAAAACAGAAGAGCTCAGGATTTGTAAAATAGAAGAGCTGACAAACAGCAAAGAAATGAATGGATGCCAAGCATGCAGTTACTCACAGCTAGCCTTTCAATCACAACTTGCATCTAGTTAAAAAAGAAAGGCTAAATAATTTGCATACAAACTTTTTTTGTTGTCAATATTCCTCTGTGAGTGCACTTATATGCTAGGCACGGCTAAGGTTATTAAAATGATGCTTGATGGTAGTAGCGCCACTATAGCTCATCAAGAGAATGTTTTTAGCAATTGTCTTGGAGCACTGTGCAACTCAAATGCCACTCTATACCTATCACTTCGCTCAGGTGGCGTGTCAATGTGTCCAAGCAGCAATGATATTAAAGGCACAGAATTTGACAAGACAAGGTAAAAAAGGCAGCAGCAGCTTTCACGGCCTGCTTTGTTGTGACATTTTATACTAGCTCACAGTAATTTACACAACCCTACAGCCCCAAGGTACTGTAACGCCTCTCTTTCTAGTTTATACTCACAGTGTTGATTCATATAGCCACTGAAACACGTACAAACTTTCATAACACGCCCAAAAATCTTAAGTCAGATTAACTCCTAATGGCACATACTTTCAATATTACTGTTTAGCGAAAACCATTTGACAAGGTGGGAAAGTCAATTTACTACATGCAGGAACAAAAGCGTGCAACACATATCCAAGCCATTGCTTATAGACATAACAACACACACCCAGTAGCGGTCCCATTAGAGATGTAACTGTCTCACTTTAGATTTTGAAGTTATTTCTTGTTCCAATACATGCTAAATCTATTAAAGTATATGAAATAAAATACTTACGCCGGCTGGCTAAACCCTGGCCACAAACTGCGAGCACCACAGTTACTGTCAAAAGAAAAGTTGCAAAAATAGTTTTCAAACTATGCTTTACGTCTACTATGTACAATGAAGATAAGAGCTACAGAACTAGTTGAAAAAAATATGCAATGGATGAAGTCAAATTAAATAATTTGCACTGCAACATTCCAAGTACAGGAAAAAAAAAGCAAGCCCCTTTTATCAGGCAAGGGGTACTCCCCCAGCATATTCAGCACAGACTGTTTTTGCGACTGTTTTATTACCTTTACATTCAGTTCCTTACCAGTGCACAAAAATGATAACTATAAATATTTGTGTGTCACCTTCATTTTTTACCTACCCTGGAATATACATAATAAAGTTAGACCTTCTCTTTATTGATCTGCTTTTATCCCTCTTCGTAAATTCGAGTTCATTATACACAAACCTGAAAATTCCCCACCAATGTGAAATTACTCAGTTTTTATTTATCAAACACTTGAGTACACATGCATAACATTAGGTTTGGTTTGGTTTATACGGTTTAAGGTCCCTAAGAAACTCTGGTTATGAGGGACGCCGTAGTGGAGGGCTCCACATAATTTCAACAATCTGAGGTTCTTTAACATGCACCGACATTGCACAGTACACAAGCCTATAGCACTTTGCCTCCATCAAAAAGTGGCCACCGCGGCGAGTACCAAGCACGCATGTTTCACGTCAGCAGCCAAGTGGTAAAGTCGAGCTATGTAAAATAATCCAAAGAAAGGCAGTTAGGGACATATTTACGAATTCTCAAAGTTCAACTCTCTTTCCAAAGGTTTGATGGTAAAATGCACACCTACCTTTGAATTACACCAAAAAGCAATCAAGCTGAATTCCTCTCCGTCTTTAACAAGCTTATGATCAACTTGTCCCCTTATCTCATGCATCTTGTAACGCGGCATACAAGACACCACCAGTATAACTCACTACCCACTTACAAGGATCCAACACACTTTTTATTTTCATTACACAGTGACCCACTACAATATTACAACCATTTGCTTGCAGTAAAAACAATCCAGCTTTGATTTTCTTACATGTTTTTCAGTTGCCTATTTTTTAATCCATTTTCTGATGCCCCTCTGCTTGAAGCCAACGGCCCGTCATATGTAATAAACGAATCAATCCTATCAAAAACATGTTCTGACAAGTTCCCAACACGGCAAGGCCTACATTAAAATTTTGAGCCATGCATGACATACGCCTCAGAAGTAATTGTGCCTGCACAGCTGATGACATCTGTGCAGTAACCCATAAAGCAACAGCTCTGAGAATGCCAAGAACACCAATCTTCAATAAGCCACGGCTACTGTAAAACTGCAGTATTGATCTGTGCTGTCTACTGCGTTCAATGCTGCAACAATAAGAGAAGGAAGTGCCGGTGCATATTTCCTTTCTGCCTATAGAAGACAGTGCCATGTAGGAAAAAGCGTACTACAGCACATAAATACTTACAATAGAATATCATACTGCCAGCATCTGACAGCACCTTGGTCCGCATCTGCAAAAGTGCAAAAAACAATGTTTATTATTTTTTTATTATTAATTACTTCCCCTCTCATTGCAATGCTCAAACCACCTGGCATTTACACAAGATGCAAATGCTAATTACTCTAATCCAATCAAGGTATGACATTTTCTTGGCGTTTTTGAGACGAAGTTAATAACCTGACAAATTTTTAGCTGTTCACACTGAATCCTACCAAACGCAAATGAGGAATAAGCCAACACAATAGCTACTAATTACGGCACAACAGTACAGTCGAGCCCACTTACAACGGCTGTAGTTATAATGAATGCTAGCTTGAACGAGGATGGCGCTATTAGCACAGTATGCATTACGCCAACGGCACTGCGTCTCAGATACAACAAACAACCCTCACTGCACAACACTGTTAGAGCGAACGAGAAGGCGCCATAAATTCTACCCTGCAATTAGAATACGCGTGCTTCCCAAGCATGGTGACCGAAGAGTTTCCCGGCTTCTCAAACACCTCACACATCGTTCCAAAGCAACATGGCGACTCCAAGAAAGCAAAAGAAAAGGCAGCACTAAAACTGCTCGTCAAGCCCATGCCAATGGCCTACATGTCAATCAGTGCATGTGCGTGTACCAGCTGGTCTTGAGCGGGCGTGAGATAGGGACAGCTTTGAAAGCGAAAATACTTGGCACACTTGGCGATCGACCATGCAGCGCACACACAACAGGCAGTGCAATGGATACGCTCTGTGGGCATGTGTGCTGCACTAGCTCCATCACTGCATTTGTAAAGCTTGGTCAAAGATTGGATACGCGGAGGCCGACCTACCACCAGTTGCTGTGATCACTCATTTCTTAATTTTGTGGTTATACCACATCCTAAAAGCAGGTTGTTGGCAGAAAGGATCTGGTTGAGGGTCACATGACCACTCTTGAGAGTTTGGGAAATCCTATGATAGGGCCTGTATGAAGAAGACGTGCATAAAAGACCTTTTAAAAAATTACTTTTGCCTAACTTGGCATTTATTACTGCAATATGGAGAGTCCAGTTATTAGGAACCCTGGATATAATCAACATGATCCCTGCAATTGTCATGATCGTTATAAGTGGACTCGGCTGTAATTAGTATTTCCTTAAGCCATGAAGAATAGCACATTGCATCCATTAGGCACGCTTTTACCATTTTTTTTAATTATGAATGAATACAAACTTGACCAAGGACATAACTGACAGGGTAAACTAAAAAAAAATCTTGACACAGTAACCCAAGTGTACACGAGTTCTACTATCATGATGTTGGTGACATGGCTCTGGACTCCACTATCAAGTGTCACACATATGCTGATATGGTGCTCCTTCAGCTTAGGAAAGATTTGCAAGCACATGCACTATTAGAAAAGAAGGCCAAATTAACGCGATTCCACTATGAATGCTATTTTGGACATCCAAGAACAGCCCCAACTTTTTGGGCTTGCACAGCCTTGTATACTAGCACCATCATTTATGCATTTTGCATTTGTATTGCGTCTGTCGAGAGTTCTAGTGCGGCCTAAAAGAACACTTACAACAAATTTGATTTCCTGCAGTAAATGATAAGTGAAGTAAGCTGCATATTTATGCTTTTACCTAAAATTTTTTTCTGCTCCAGCGTTGGTTTCCTTTGCAGTCACATTTTTGCACAGAGGTATTTTGTGGTCTCCATATACTGATACATTTGACACTTATACTTTCTTAGTTCATGCAATAGATACGGAGTCCCACCTTCAGCTGCAGGACAAAGTCTTCAAAATGCTGCCTCAGATAGGTGCTTGGAGCACTACTGCATCTACCAGACACAGATGAGACTAGTACCAGCCAAAGTCACACAGAACACCCTTCACTTGATTTAACGCATAACAGTCTGAAATAATATGACACGCAACACAAAATGGGGGCTCGCAGAACCATCCTTCTGATGCTCCTCAAGCTACTATGTCTCGTCTGTTGGAGCATGTACAAGGCCAGTATAGATGCAGAATGCATAAATATACAGTAGATATCCCAAAATCTGACCCCTGTACAAAAATTGAACGAAAAAACAAAACAACGGTCTACGAGAAAAGAAACCCAATAGATAAAACTATAAAACGTACACCTTAGCTTAAATGTACACATGGCATTTCACCACAGATTGAAACTTTTAAGAACAGGTTGTTTTAGTAAAAAAGTTTTCTCTGGTATAATCTAGTCACCGATGGCGGACATCAGAAAACAGCTAAGACATGTTACGCATGCTGGCTAACTAAAATCAAATAGCTTGGCATCTCATTCATTTTAAGACATTTATAGCTCACCATAAGTAATATCCACATCAGTTTTTAGACTTTCCAAAATGTGATCCCTATCAGCGCTGCGCAGTAAAACATTTGGGGCCTTGACATGTGCCAAACCAAAACCGCAGAGCTGAGGAACACACAGTCACACCTACAAACACTCATCACACGGCTGCACACTTGTGACATGCTCTCTCCACTCGCCACTTATGCCTGGGAGAGGGCTCTGGATTAATACAACCACCTAGAGTTCTTTAATGTTCACCAAAATCTCAGGACACAAGCATACTGGCAACCATTGAAATGCAGCTGTCACTGAAACCACAAACTCCTGCTCAGTAAGAGTTATAGCCATCGGGCCAGTGATGGGTGAGAATATCACTTTAATTCCTGCATATTACTGTTCTAATAAGTTGGCACAGCAAGCTGCCCAAATCTGTTTTTGCCAAACTGCAGGTGAAAAAAAATGCTGCCAGTATGCTCAGGAATGCATTCACACTGCCAAAAGCACTGCAGTGGTGAAGTTCCACTCATGCATGCATCAATCAAATGACCAAAGGCACTAAAACCACAAAGGCTCTATGCCAAAGCACTATTCCACTCAAAAATAGTAAAAATCATCAGAACTGGACATGTGCCGCCCACAAACTAGACACGAATGCTCAAGCGAATGGCTTGGGCTGCTATAAGTGCCATGAAATGTCAGCCGCAGGAACAGAGACAATGTTAGGATGGTTGCATGGTATACACTGCAGTCAGCCACTGCAAATACATCGTGAAGCACGTTCCGACAGCAAAGTCTCGCTACGCAAAATGCCAGTCTAAGCCGCACGCTTAAGCACTCATTTCAAGTTTGTAGGCGGCAGTACTATTTCCACTCCCGTGACTTAGAATGCACCTTGCGCTATAAAAGCCACATGCTCCACAAGCCACATCTTATTTCAGCCCCAACGCACACACAACCTACAAGACCAATGTCTCGGAGTTCCCAGTAAATAAAGTCAGGTGAAGAGGAGAAGGAGGCACTCTTCAAACTAGAAAGTCTGATGGTTTGCAAGAAGTGTACCCTTTGATGTAGTAGTAGTGGTTTATTTAAAAATAAATAAAAAGGGGAAGGAAAAGAATGTTGCCAGCTGCGGCAATTGCTATCTAGTATCCTAAGCACCTGAGCTGCAGCCGGCGGAGGTGAAAGAGAAAGGGAGAGGTTAGTGAGAAGTATAGAAAGTATTGAGTAGCGATAGCAACAAAGGACAGGGGAGAGCTTTGTACACTAATTGATGCCTTTTGCTATCTGTCCAAATCGGGCAGTGGCTTTCAAGTAGTGTGCCACTTTATAGTGGCACTGTTCTGAATATTGCAACCAATCACAATCAATCACAACCAACCAAACACAATCGCAAGGCAACATTTTTCAAAGGATACAGATAAATTTATGCCCTTATTTTAAACTCATACATAAACCTACATTAATTAAGCTTTATTTTATTCAACTTCATTTACACTTCAGCATTTCAACATTTTCATTAAACACTGGTTGTATTCTCTCACTGCTTAGTGGACTTGGACAAGCCAGGCTCATCCAGAGGTGGGCAAATGCCCTCATTTTTATTTTTCCTCCCACACCTTCACTTTTGAATCCACAGCCCTCCGTTACCCTCATTTTGAAAAGTTATCCTACCCTCCCTCACCCTCACAAACAGTATTTTTAAAACTGGTTATTTCTTGTAGCAGGTAACTTCTGGCGATATTGCTGGCTAATAAACATATACAACAAGCCCTCAAAGTGCTATTGGACGAGAGGCTAGATGCTTATATTGTTGTGTGTGTGCATGTACGTGTGTGTTGTTCGAGCTAATATGTGAGACAAAACCGAGACAGTTACAAGTTTAGCCCCAAAATATCATTCTGCCCTTACTTGTGGCACGTACTGCTGCATACATGTGCCCTACACTTATAACATTTCACTGTTATATATATGAACTGCTAACATGAGTTCGCGCGTTGTAGTGTCTGCGTACAAAAACTAATGTACGCCAAGAATATTTACAAAAGAATGCAGTAGCGTTTACTACGACAATTACAATAAGTGATAAGCACAGAATAGACTCAGAACAAAAAGTTTGTAGGTTGATTAATTACCAATACATGAGGACATTGCAATAGCGCTGATTGATTGATTGCAAAACATTTCTTTTGTCCAAAAAGGCAAATACAGATGACCCATGCTAGGTGGCTATCAGCCCACGGCTGATACCGACCTGAGTAGCCCATTTAACGGCCCAGGTTTGAACGCACAGCTCTAAGCTGACTAACACAACCTACCATTGCTTGAGAGTAGGAAATTGCATTAGAGATTCTGGTGGCGGCTCCTCTTTACAGTTGCACAATATGTGATCGTAAGTGGCTATTTCGCCACATAGTGCACATTCCTGATCGTAATCACCGGGGTAGAATTTTGATAGTAAGTAATGAGTAATTAAGGATCGCGTCTGGAGTCCCCTCCAGGTAGTCTCTGCCCCTTATCTAAGGTTTTGTCTGGAAGACGGAAGATGCTTCTTTCTAGTTTAAAATGATTAGTAATGCACTGGGTCTTCTGAATTTCGTGCGGTTTGTTTCACGCTTGTCTGATGAAGCTTCCACGCGCACGGATGGAAGATGATGAAGGCCACGCTTTCAAACTACAGCGTGAGAGACTAGCAGTTTAACACGCGTGAATGCGGGTACTACATGACGAAGACGGCAACAATGAAAGCACAGCTCGAGAGCTTGGCAGTTCGTACAGGCAGGATATTAAAATTTCTCCCAACTGATTGTTCATCTGAGGGAAGTGTGAACGGACCAACCTTAGACCAGAGTGGCACTCCCTCTTGGTGATGTGCTCAGCCTTATCTCGCGTCTATTGCTCTGTTGTTGTCTCTTTCTTGCGATACCTTTTGTGGCATTTCATAAAGCTTTGTAAATAATTCAGTTAATGTAAATAGAATATATTTTCAATGTAATAAATGCCATACTTAAAAAACAGCTGTGGCGATGGCATAGTGGTCTGAAGCAGCGGCCAGCGGAACTGATTTTTTTAGCGCCGCCGCGGGTTCGGATCCCGCTCCCCTAGCTATGAAGTTTTTTATTTCTTTAGTGTCTTCCCCAGTGCGATGCCGGCTTTCCACCACAGTAAGGCTCTTATGCTGTCGCTTATAATAAATCATTATTCAGGCCACTGGAAAATCAAACAGCTCGCTAAAATGCCACATTTGGGCTGAATAATGGTAATCACCAATTCCCCCAGTCTGAAGTGAACGACTCCTGTTGTTGCCATTTTAGTGCCCTAGCGCTTCCACTCCGCCAAGAAGTAAGAAACAGCCCCTGCCATCGCAGGGCAGTGGCGCAGCCTAACCACTGCACCTCTGCGCCACGAGCAGTATCGGGACTCCCAGAGATCTGTGAATGTAGAAAATGACCAATTCTACCGCAGTACAAGTCTAAAATGATGCAATATCACGCAAACTTACATCATATGATATATCAACCAAAGTAAGCCAGTTCAGGTCAAGCAAAAGCATAGAAAGTCAAGATAAACCATGCAAAGCCAGGGCTAATGATGATAGCGCACGATAATTTCTCGTTAACCCCAAGCTGAACCGGCAGTGACTTTTTTTCTCGCATGTCTACGTGTTACCCAAATACTGAGCGTCAATTCCCTACCATGCCTGCAAGAAATTTGGTTCTGTACGATGTGCTAAAAAAGAAAAATTTGTTTACGTGGTCACACATCTCACCAGGGACAGAAATAAACCAAGAGAAGTGTTCCTGTTACTTGAACAACAGTACAAATTTTTCTTTTTTAGCACATCGTACAGTACAAGGTGGAGCGAGCGATGATTCAGACCAAGGTGGTTAAGCTGCTGCTTTATTTCCATGGTACAACTGCAGTGGTTGGCTTTGCCCACCACATTGCGGCACCACTTTGCTATGGCGCATTTCTACGATTGCACTAAACTACTCGCATTGTGAATGAAAAAATTCCACACCAACGCCATCAACAGGCTTTGATTTGACAATGGAATTTCGTAGAAGCATTTTTTTCCGCTGCAGCCAGTTCTTTGAAACCACACTGAGCTGAAATCAGACTTCGTTCCAGGAAAGGCTTAGAACTTGGGAATTCAACTGCCTTACTAGGTATAATTTCTACATGTTTTACTCTACACTCTGATCATCTGACAGGCTCGGGGCTGACAGGTACCATGGTTCCTGATGGACCGGCGGCCACCCGTGCAGCCCGGCCATTGCCCCCTTGTTAGCGCACTATACAGGGTGCTTCCCCTTAGACTTTACACAATTTTTAAATAGAGGGTTTTTGAGTTAGAAGAGCGCTTTTTTCGGCATAGCATTGTCAGCGCTGTAGTAAATCACGGCGAAGGAGATTGCTTGCGGCTCCCCATCTTTCGTGTTCGCCTCATGGATGTCCAGACTGCAGAAACTACGTCTTCCCCGGGAACCTTCACCCTAATAACTAGTGCTTTAAAATGAGAATTCATAACGGGCTGCACAGACAAAAAACGTTAGCTCAGAGTACGGTTCAGGCCACCACCCTCACCCTCAGACAGTGCATCTTGCCCTCCCTCAACCCATCATGCCTTACTCCCTCACCCTCGACCTCACCTCACCGATTGAAATCGTCATGAGGTGAGGGTGAGAACGCCCTCATGAGGGTTCGCCTTCGTGAGGATGCCCACCTCTGGGCTCATCATAAGCAGACAGCTGTCATTTCAGCTCATGACCA
This sequence comes from Amblyomma americanum, assembly GCF_052857255.1. Classification (NCBI taxonomy): domain Eukaryota; kingdom Metazoa; phylum Arthropoda; class Arachnida; order Ixodida; family Ixodidae; genus Amblyomma; species Amblyomma americanum. The sequence goes on along the minus strand of NC_135497.1, from coordinate 197,052,507 downwards.
GCCCAGCTTGTGGTGCGTTTTCTGCCACCTTGTGCCCCGTTTAAGGAGAGTAGGACTCATCCAAAGCATCTTTTTTGGTTTGCCGACAGATGGCAGCATGGGTACCAGATGACCATTTTGGTACTTTAAAAAAAAAAAGTACTCAGGGGGCTAGCAAGGATAAATCTAATTGTACTGCCTCAAATTTATTAAATAAGCAATTGAAATTGTCTTCCAGTTTCACTAAATATAGAAGCAACAAAATGTTATTTTGGCAACTAGGATGACCACTGTGCAACTATTTCTTATAACTACCATGTTCGAGTTCTAGGTATTTATTTTCTGAAAATTCGGTGGGCTTTTTTCTATGTTTATTTCAGAATGCAAATATTTTCTATGGGCCAAATACAGCATTTTTTTGGCGATAAAATATTGTATACCTGTGCAGTCAAAAGCCACTTTAGAGTTTATCTGTCACTATGAGCAGTCTATTTACCAGTAATTAATGCACAAATATTCTTACTTATAGCTGTTCTTGTAGAAGGGAGTGCTATCGCCAATAAAAAAAATTAAACAGAAGTGAAATGAGCAGTCAAAAAATAATAATAATGCATGCAGGTTTATTCTAAGAACTGGAATGTCATGTTAGCGTTAGGTTTTTGAGCTGGGTTGAAACAAGAGTGTAGGGCATTATATAGACTGTGTTCAATAATGCATGCAAGTTTATTCTAAGAACTGGAATGTCATGTTAGCGTTAGGTTTTTGAGCTGGGTTGAAACAAGAGTGTAGGGCATTATATAGTCTGTGTTCAATAATGCATGCAAGTTTATTCTAAGAACTGGAATGTCATGTTAGCGTTAGGTTTTTGAGCTGGGTTGAAACAAGAGTGTAGGGCATTATATAGTCTGTGTTCAATAATGCATGCAAGTTTATTCTAAGAACTGGAATGTCATGTTAGCGTTAGGTTTTTGAGCTGGGTTGAAACAAGAGTGTAGGGCATTATATAGTCTGTGTTCAATAATGCATGCAAGTTTATTCTAAGAACTGGAATGTCATGTTAGCGTTAGGTTTTTGAGCTGGGTTGAAACAAGAGTGTAGGGCATTATGCAGTCTGTGTTTTATGGCAGCAATGGAACTGTCTCTGAACTGTTGCAGTAGCCAGAACACGACCTTTTTTTAGACACTTGTGCATAGTCTCAGAACAGTGTCCTTACACGCAGTGCAGAAACCTACTCAACCAAGTAACTGCTCTAAGCGAGTGACGGCAGTGAAAAAACAGCTTCGCTAGCAGATGGCAAGGAGGTGGAGACTCCTAGTCTGCAGAGGCGTGTAAGGCAAAGGGCCACACATCGAAGCGCACAACTGCATTAATCCACTGGTACTAAACTCTTATCATGCCCCCGACTTCCGTAAATTTCTCCTTTGACTGAGCTTAACTCCTGGTCATTAGCCAGCTAGTTGCGGTGTGCATGTCAAAGATACTGCCCTTAATCGGTTATTGCTGAATTTCGAAAACTGAATTCGGCGTTCCTACCCCTGCTTATAACACACACAGAACACAATAAGACAGTAAAATAAGCTGAACTGCACTGCATGTTGCATCACTATTGTCTTCTCTCTGTGCAAGATGCGTGTGCAAGCTTTAAAAAAGTAACCCGTGAGGACATGACCAGTGTCAGTTATGCTGTATCAAAAAGAAAAAAAAAACTTAATTTGGCACATACTATAACAACATACACAGTAAGAGCAGTGATAGCAGCAAGGATGGGTAGCGATGTGAACCTTTGAGTGTAAATACTACGAATCTGGTGTAACTGGACAAAAGCTCATCTCCACTACAAGGAACACTGCACAGTGATGCAACAAAGCGAGGAAGTTCAGACGTTAAAAAAAGAAAAAAGAACAGAACTCCCAGCCTCGGCACTCTCCCACAGGACAATACAGGGACCCCCTCCCCTCTGAGCGGAGCAGGTCCTGCGCCACCTAGACCACATGACCACAAACGGCACTTTTGAAAGCGTCCAGTTCATCGGCCCCCCATCTCCCTTAAGACTCATGACCACTAAGCAGCACTGTCTTTGGGTAGCAGGTGCACAAGGGAATTTTTGGTTGCAACATATTGTGCCAACACTGTTTGCCCCACAGTAAGTTGCTCATACATCTAGCTACCCATAACTAGAAGGAAAAAAAAAAGGAAACTAAACTGCACCTGTCTTTTCGATAAAGCCAAGCTAATGACAACTTTCACCCATGCCCCATGCACTACATGAAATGCATTTATGATGAAGTAAGTATTGCAGCTCCTCGCCCCTCGCCTGGCAACCCAATGTTAATGCATCAATGCGTAATCTGACCCGGACTAAGAGTATATGCCAATCAGAGCCCAAAGTTCAAGTATAAAGTGACGTCACCACAAACTGTAAGAACCAATCGTGAAATTAGTATTAAAACTCTAGTAACCAAACCCTGACAAGCAAATCAACTGTGAAGGAAAGCAGTAGGTATAACACTAACAGGGAGAGAGCATCATGGTTTAAAGGTTGAAAGCAAGTTTGTGTTCAGGCCAATATTAATACAAACAGATGTAATTTCGCCGGACACCACATATTTAGTGGCCTACCGCAGTGAAAGAGTGGCTACGGAGGAAAGTACTGATTTGGTTCCGTTCATTGGGTTTTGTGGCACATAAGCGGCTAAGGCTATCATGCGTCAAACGCAGGGTGAGAAATGTTTCTTGCGCTAAACAACTGAAAACGTCACTAAAAAATTCACTATTTATTCAAAACGTTTTTTTCTGGGAACTTCACTCTACCGTTACCATGGGAAAAATGACTGTTTCTTGGTAGGTCTCAGACAATGTATTTTCTCCAAAATACGCGGCATAAAAAAACGCAATACGCACGAAAATAATGGCAACAGAATCTGCTTTCTGAAGAGATTTCAACAAATATACCTAGTGCGAATATTGAGAGAAAAATCTGCAAACATACAAAAGAATTGAAAATTAAGTAAAAAATTTTTATTCAGAAGAAAATATCACTTGGAGAAAAAAGATCAAAACATTCTGGAACGTAAAAAATGTTTCAAATTTGTTTATAAACAAGCCACTAAATGTTTAAAATTATAACTCAAACTTTCTGAGCTAAAACTTTTTTTCTCACACTACATGAAAAAAGTCCATTTACAGAGTGTCTTCGATATAAATTTTTCACCCCGAGCAAATAATTTTCAAAGTAACGTGTAATATATCAAGATACAGTTTTTCGACATTATTAGTTTGAGCTGAGACCGTTTTTGAAGATGGCGAAAAAAACTGAAGAAACTCATAAAGAAAATCCGCCATACCGTTTGCGATGATGCACTCACATGAAAATTAAAAAGTTAATATGCAGAAACTTCATTATAGCAGAGGTAAAAATTTTATAATAGTTCGACACAGCTGACACTCAAAATATAAAATTTCGCCATAAACTCATGCCTGAGAAGCAATACTTAATCAGCTAAAGAACGACAACTGGGAGAGACCATTTCTCTAGATTTATCAACATTTCAAAGCTACTCGTGGCGACTGCGGAGGCCGCAAAAACCGAACGGCAAATGCCAGTCAGGTTGGCTTTCCCACAAAGCACCGCAGCACTCCGCAGTGGCAGGTCAAACGCCAGCTAGGCTAGCTTTCTCATATCATAGTGGTATTGCGTAAAAAATCAGATGCCCGGACGAAAGCTATCACCGTTTTCACCACCTCCGCTCGACAGTCAACGTGAGCAGAGGATGGCTGCTGAAAAGCTGTAACAACCAAATGTGTCACTAGCTCTGGGGCACTATCTACAGGTGCGAGAGGCGCAATTAGGTGCCGACCGCTTGGCTACCACCTATTCTCGCTGCTTGCAAGATAAAGCATGAACCGTGGCGCTAACGCTTGCCGCACCACCAGTCGCCCACACTGTACCGAGGCAAAGCCTGCCGCCTGCCATCCGAGTGGGTACAACTTTGCACTCTGCAGATTAATATTTGTGTTTTATGGCAAACCTCGTTTTGCATATTAAGTAAGAAATGCACGTGCTTGCTGAAAATGTTTAGGAACAGTTCGATATAGGCAATGATTCGTACTATCCGTGTTCATTATAATATGGTAAATTGCTTGAAGATGCTTTACAAGGCTTTGGTTTTACAAGAAACTATTTTGGAAGACTTTTCGGATGATTTAGGCCTGATTGAAAAACATACACAGCTTTCATGAATGACTTTGGGCTAGTACGGAGCGCGACTCAAAAAGTTGAATCATATTCACCAAAAATTTGCTCAAATCGATCCTCACTCCAGGTAAGAATTGAAACCTTGATTAAGGCCACATGTTATGAACTGCAGTATTCCTGGAGACATCAAAGAAAACACTATGGCACTCAAAACTACCTCTGTTGACTTGTGCTACTTGGATTTCAGGCCTGATCGCTTCTTCAGATTACAACACATTAAACAAGCCCCTCGCACCATTGTTCGATCAATGCTTTAAAGAAACAGCTGGTTCGCCTATTCCAAGTTGCCTGATGCAATACAGCAGCTCAATGCTTGCCTTAGTTTGCAGTGAGATCCTAGACATGAAAACTCATTGAAATTAGAATGCAAATCAAAGATAAGCATAGACTCATACAATTTTTTTTCTTAAGGGGGCCCTGTGATGCAAATCAATCATGTGGTTTTTATTTAATCTTTCTATGCAATGTATGGGACACGGTGACACCACCCAAGAAGCTCACCGAAACCAAATACTCGTTTCGGGCTAGCCGATGATGTCAATACATAGCGATGATTTTTGGCAGTAGATATGAGGCGCCAACCAAAGTGCGCACTGCATTTTCCATCTGTTAGAGGCATCAAGCTTGAACTTGAATGGTTTAAACTCTGAAAATTAACCGAAAACATAGTGATTCATACTGTAAACTCTTCACATTGGAAAAAAAAAACAAACGGGGAACTACAATCAAAAACTGATAAGATACATAAGATACAAGATAAGATACAGTCAACACTTTCCATTTTGTTTCAAACTATCATGGAGACTAGCACAGCTGTTCAAACTATTCGAGAAAAAAAAAGGGGTCACTAAAGATCCACCTTAAGGATATTATGCGACTGTGTTAACGGGTTCATGCCCATATATGCAGAATTGGTCACTCTCGACTTTCCTTTCATAGATCCCTGGGAGTCCTCACACCCTTCCTGGTGCAGTGGTGCAGCGGTTAAGCTATGCACTACATCCCTGCGATGGGAGGTGCTGCCACCAGTGGGGCTTGTGCGACCCAGGTTGCTCTTCCCAAGATACCTTTCGTGACCAGTCATTAATTGGACTGCCACCTGCCAAGGTGGTCAGCTTGCTCACAATCCAGTGGGCAGGTTGTGATGACGCCACAAGGTCACGTGACCTAGATGGCCCACATAGGTTGCTGCTCCGAAGATTTTCCGCTCTTAACGCCAACACTGATGACGCCATATTTTCTACAGAACAAGCGCCTGAACGCTATCACATTAAAACCTCTTGCCAGACACTATGAACAAAAATGTGAAAATAACAGGAGACAGATAAAAGGGGGAAGTAGGAAATAGGTGGTAGCCATCCAACCTCACCATCATTCAAAGGATTTAAACAGGTATTGGGGAGCCAGAAGCCCTGCTGTATGTCCCAAGGCAACTCTGTCCTGTCAGCAACATGTGTATGCGGAATGACAACACCCTAAATGTGTATGGCTGTGGGCTGCTTTGGCATGGCAAAGTTTACACCACATGTGTGCAAAGCACAGTTCAGATTAGTAGCAACTCAACCTAGCACTGGCCGAGTGAAATCAACTTTGATTTCACCCCATCTTTTTATTCTGAATTTCGCAAGTAGAAAAATTTTTGCTTGCTCGCTCTGATTTTGATCACTATTCTTGCAATGGTCTTTGGAATGCACAAGGAATCCTCTTAACTAGAATAATCTGCAGCGAAAAAATTTTGCAGTGCTCCTTTAAGCCCTTCACTTTTTATGCCCAGACACCACCACATTTACTTCTTACCTCCATGTCACGTTACACGGGAAAATATATTTTTTTCAATGTCCAAACTATCATATGTAATGTTGCTGCTCATCATAACTTAGTCATTAGCATAACTCTTGACACCTCATACAGCCCACTAACATCATAGTTACCAGTAGTTAAAGTGGTGATAGGACTCCAGCACATTTTAGGAGCGCCGCTAGTATTCTAAGTGAGGATGACGAAGACGATGAGCTGCTGCAGGTACAAGGAACAAAAAGCAAGGGAGACAAGAGACATGGATAGAAATGACCTTTAAAGGAGGAAAGAAAGCCATAATGAAGCTATTCCTGAAGTAGCAAACACTAAAGGCCAAAAAGCAACCCATAAAATGAGAAAAAAAGATGTATTTAAAGAGATCCAAAAGAAACGGGATTTGTTTAATAAAACAGCTAAATGTATGGTCGTTGTACATTGTCGAGGACAATGACAAATTCACCCGGGAAAAGCAGGGTATGGCAAGACATCAAACCATCTGAGTCAACCTCTTCAGAGATCAGGCCGAAATGGCCATACCAAATGTAAAAAACCAAACTGAACGAATGAACTCTGAGATAAGATCCTTTGTCAAGGCAACCACCAGTATGGCATTGTTGGCGTTATTGCCGGCTTTTGAGAGCTGCTTAGACAAATGGCTCAACCCTTTGACCAGCGAAACAAACGTACTGCATGCTGCCTGCCTTTATGTACTCGCCTGATTAACATTTCGACTTAGACGAACAATGGTACTCTATTTCAAGACACCACACCAGATTCAAGGTGTTGCACTGAGAGCGCACTGCCACAAATTCCAGGGGGTTAGAGGCACCATCAGTGCATATTTATATAGTCATGCATTTTAGGCGCTGACTCTAGCTGGGAATCTCAAAAAATATTTTTCTTTCAAAAAATCATTTAACATTACAATTCTTGTTCAGTTATGGCCATTTAAATGCAGCTCTATCCATTCACACAAAGTACTTCTAACTGCATGGTGTATCACATGATTAGGACCCTTTGTTCTCGTGTTTTACTTTTCCGATATTCAGGGGTAAAAACTGGCGATATTTTTGAGCTCAAATTCATGAGCAAATCACGTTATTCAGAAAAAATTTCCGCAGTTCAGGTTTTTCTGGGCAATTTTTTGCAGCACAAGATAGCTTACTGTAACACTTTTTCTGCCGTACAGGGTCTGTCCTGAAAGTAATGAGACAAGTCACGGCATGGCACGCACATGCGCTAGACTGGGAAACCGGTTTTGGAGGAAGGAGGGGGAACCTTCAGCTTGACAATGCGATGGGCTCAGTTAGCTTTGAGCAAGCAAAGCGAACAGACATGTTTGAGCGTGTACCCGTTGCATCGCTGCGTCGATGAAAGCATGGAGCTAACGTTGGAACAGCGCTACGTGGGGAAGCTTTGCGTTAAGTCACCTAACTCATTAAGTCACCTACCAAGACGTTCGAAATGATCAAGACAGCATGCGAGAATGATGCGATGTCAAATCGCAAGTGTTCCAATGGCACAAAGCATTTACAAAAGGCCGTGAAGATGTTCACGATGAGCAACGGTCCGGGCGCCCGTTTATGACGGTTACGGACGGTAATGTTGATTGTGTCGTCCTGAATGTCTTCATGGCCGTTTGTAGATTCTTTGTGCCATTCGAACACTTGCGATTTGGACATCATTCGCACATGCTGTCTTGATCATGATGAATGTCTCAGTAGGTGACTTACTCAGTTTAATGCAAAGCTTCACGACGTAGCACTGTTCCAACGCTCGCTCCATGGTTTCTTCGACACAGCAACGAAACGGGTACATGCTCAAACATGTCCACTCGCTTTGCCTGCTCGAAGCCAACTGAGCTCGTCACATTGTGAAGCTGAAGGTTCCCCCTACTTCCTCCAAAACCGGTTTCCCAATCTAGCGCATGCGCTTGCCATGCCGCGACTTGTCCTACCCTGTAGCTGCATACAACTTAGGTGTGCAGTGAAGCTCAACCCATATTTAGGACCACTGCACAGAATTTCTCTATGACAAAAATAGTCTGCTGACAAAACTTTTATTGTTACCTAAACAAGAAGATAATCACAAGAAAAAAATATAAGCTCTCAAATTTTGCTGTCTGGTTTGCTTGATATAGTCAAACATTAAAAAGCTGATTTAATTTACTGTTGTGATTGGTCAGCGGCGTAACACAGGACAAGGTGTATCATGGCCCATTGTTATCAACTGCTGTTTTTTTTAGTTGTATCCTACTATAGAAACAAGATGCCATTTTTTACTCCTTCATAAAAACATCAAAATTGCAGATTTCACCAGAAAAAATGTTTACCAAGATTTTATTTCCTAATGTACTACAAATATTTCTTTGCGATGTTACCAATCTCCTCAGAGCACACCCACATCTAAGCAAAACTGGCCTGCCTTTATTTGTACAGTGCGAAAACATTTAACATCACAGCAGCCATTTTAAAAGTGCAAGGTCCTTGAATCAGGGTGTCATTAGTGTAGGCAGCACTTAATACAGTGATGCCAATAAAACATCTGGTCGGTAGCATGTTTTGGCCTTTTGCTTCTAAATCAGCCTTTTTGAGCTTATCCTTAATTCCATCCACCTGATTGAAACGGGCGCTAAATGAATTTTTAAAATCCTCAATTGATCAAAGACATCTATCTGGATTAAGCACTAGATATCTACAAATTTTCTTGAGGTATCTTCAGCTTTGTGAACTTTACAGCTAACATTGTCTAGAAGTCTCATTTTCAGGGAGAAATCTGGTATAACTCGATTTTTTAGAAATATGTTTGGGGTGCAAGAATTGTGCAAAATTGGGAAACCTAAAAATGAAGGGCACTACAAATGATATGCAGGAATATTTTGTTAAATATCGCAACTACAAAGGTTTTCCAAAAACTAAATGCGGTATGGGTCATTTCTGAAATTCATAAATTTCGCATGAACCTCGCATGAAATTTTTGCGTGAGAGTATTGCATCACATTTCATTTGCCATTTCAGCAGTGTCTTTTCCTCTCCTAAACCATCCTAAACCAGACTTAAATACACCCTGTGACATTCTTGACCCTAACATTATTTCCCATGAGGGCATAGTTAACATGCTATTAAGGCTGAAGGTTCAAGTGTCCCCAGGACCGGATAACATTCCAAATACATTTCTTCAGCACTACGTAGAACAATTAGCAAGGTACACTGTATTAATCTTTCAAGTCTCAACCTGATCTTCCTCCCCACCCCGTGACTGGAAATTAGCGCGAGTAGAGCCCAAGCTTAAAAAAGGCAACCCACTACATATATTTGACTACTGTCCCATTTCTTTGATATCATCAACATGTAAAATGCTGAACATATAGAGTACTCACATCACTGACTCCTTGAATAAGCACAAAATTTTATCTTGTTCAGGCATGGTTGCAGGTAAAGGCTATCGAACAGTGCCCAATTAAAAACAGTTGTTCATTTTTCGCGTCTGTACAGGACAGAGTTGTACAAATCAATGTTATCTTTTTAGACATCGGTAAAGCTTTTGATTGTATTCCACATGACAAACTAATCTTCAAATTAAAGTAACTCGAACTTCCCAGTTTCCTGGTTGCCTAAGTATCCGCCTACATAACCCATTGCTATCAGTATGTGCACGTTAATGGTTTCGAATTCTTCCAGTCACCTCTGGAGTGCCATAAGGTAGTGTGCTCGGGTCGCTCCATTTCATAACCTTCTGTGATGACGCAGTTAATGTTCTCAATGAACCTGTGAAAATTCACGTCTCTGCTGACAACTGCACTATATTTAATCAAATTAGAGAGTCTGAAGACTAATATGCACTTAATATTGAACTAAATATCTTTGAATGGTGCCAGGAGTGGAACATGCTATGTAACTGTGATAAATCCGTTTTCTTTCGCATAACCATGAAAAAAATCCACTTCAGTATTCTTACTCTATCCAGGACCAGCGCTTAACTGCAGTTCAAGGATACAAATATCTCAAAGTCACATTAAATAATCGCTTCAGCTGCAACACCAATATTGATAACATTTCTTTCTTTTTTCACAAGCTATGCAGTCTCAGGCACAAGCTCAAGGATATGCTCCCGCACATGTTAAACTTCCAGCATACACAACATTTATAAGGCCCAAGCTGGAATATGCTTGTATTGCGTGGAACCCCCATACGATGTGCAATATAAACGCCCTTGAGAAATTTCAGTGACTGGCAGTGCGTTTCATCTATTCCAGGTACGGTCACACCGATTCAGTATTTGAAATAATGGCAGCTAATGGTATTCAAACTCTCTAGACAAAACAAAATTTTTTTATTTTTCCTACTTGATCATAAACTGGTGCTTGATCCTAGCCCTTGCATGCACCCTCTTACTACCAGACAGACACCCCTCCCATGCAGACTCCATAACTCCTTACTTCGCTAAGACTAACCAGTACGAATTCTTTTTTTTCCTAACACAATTACCAACTGAAACAGTCCTACCCGCTTGTTCTTTCCTGTCCTTGGGAGATGCTCGAATAAAGCATTAAGAGACTGGAGAATTCGTCTCCTGTATGTTTTTTTTTGTGCGTTTCTTGAGTAACTGCTTGATTCATGCTCACATCACTGAGGTGTTGTGACAACTATTTCCATCTAGTGCACCAAATGTGTGCTTTCAACAGTCGTGTTTTCTTCGTGCTTTCTTTATCTTTTATATATCTGTAAGCCACTCCTGCTTGGGCACTTAGCCTACAGTATATTGTAAATAAATAAATACACAGAGCACATAATTTCTGTAACCAAAATAAAAAATCATGTGAAAAGGGGTTAACGAAAGATAGCGTTCTTCACAACATAAGTTTTTAGCAATACCTATGACTGCAAAAGGTAATGACTTGATTTTAATGGTACAAAGGAAGCTGGCAAAACAGCTGTTTGGTTTACACAAGGTAACGGTATGAGGTGACGCTTATAAAATAACGATTTACAGAGATTGATGTCCAGGGCTAGGAATTCGAAACCAATAAAAGGGAAAATGGGAAGGTGAAATAGGGGAAACTGCTTGCCCAGCAACCTTACTGCAAACCCCTTACTTTAACAAAGGGTCTCAGGACATTGAACACGTGCCAGAGCTCATTCATGTCCTTGGCCCTGCCGGATAGATTGATGTTAGTAATGGTACATGCGACATGTGAATAAAAGTGGTTACCAGTAATACGAGCACCGCATAAAAACTGCCACTCCCAAAAAACATAAGGCATGATTAATCTGAAAATGAATGATCATATTAAAAAAAAAAAGCAGGGTGTGCTCGAATGTGGTTCGTTTACAATTCACAGGAATGTAATTTTCTACTGTTGCTCCACAACTGGACCATTTGAGGGTCTGCCATGCTGCTAAAATAATGTTTGTCATAAATACCCTATAAGGGGTACGCACTCAAGCGCCAGAGGACGCCAGTTTGGCATCCATGCAGCACAGCGAAAGGCTATGGTGCATGTCTTCCCCTCCTCCGGCCTGCACCGCTAAAACTGAGCTTTGAATATGCCAAAATCGTGCCCATGGCATCACGTGAATACCCCCTAGTCGTCACTATAGAAAATGTGACACAATGTTAAACAGTGCCTGTACCTTACATTTAAAGGTGAAATGTAAATTAAATTAGATTTGAACAAGTTATCATTTTCACTGGTGCTTGATGTATGCCTAAATGAGCAAGCGCTTACTGCACAGAAGCCAGGAATACATTCTAGCCAAGCAGGATTCATTTTATGTATCTGTACAAAACTTGAGGTTAGCGCATGAGAGAGTTTTGGAAGACTCTCACTACCATCTCGTTTATATGTATACTGATGTGCAGTTCACTACATTTCACACAGCTTGTTAAAAAAGGTCAATTATATATGCAGTGCATGTTCTCTCCCGAACTGGACCACCAGGAACGTCACTAGAAGTACACTGATTTAGACATACCAAATCATGGTGAAAATCTTTCCCAATCCAACAGGTTTATGGAACAATTCCCAGTTGATTCCAACTGAGAATTCCATTCCAACTGGAACCAACTGGAAATTGTGCCATAAACCAATTTTTGTGGCACAAATCGCAATTACTATATGAATTAGGTCAGTTTAATGCGCAATGCTCTTCTAATTTCAAAATGGCATAAATTTCTGTTTAGCATCTGACACATACACCAGAAAAACTATCAAGCTTAAGTATGAGGACCTTGGCACGGTCTGTTCCTTTAACCAGTCAGGTACCGCCAGGCAATGTTTGCCTCCGTTACATCTACACCTATACTCTCATTACATTTATATCACCCACAAATCACACTACATCTGTTTTTGCTCCCCGAAAATGAAACTAAAGTTTGAACTTTATTTTAAAAGCATTCTGAAATACCCTTTTTATGCCATGGTATAATTTCTATGTCAGATAATTCAAAACCATGAAATTGCAAAATTCCTACCTCCAATATGACAGTGCGGGCAGATTAACGTGTGTTTCGCAAACTAATCGGGCTCACGAGCGAATATGTGAGCACTGCAATCATTGCAAAGACAACCATCTCACAGATGAATGTCCGACCTTCAGAAGCAGAACACATGTAACCCTAGGAAAACAGCTGTGATCTACTTAAATCCACGCACACCTCGCTGGGTCAGGCAACTTTTTAGTGTAAGTAGGAAAATGGGAGGTGTCGGCAAGCACCGCAACGCACGTGCAGCTTATGATCAGTAACCCCGGCCTAGAGCACTAAACGCAAGCCGCAACATTTTAAGCAATTAAGTACGTCATTTACATCGTATCGGTCCGATTCACTGCTCGAACCATGTTTTCTTATAACTCGCCATATTCAGCTCAGCAATGGCAAACTGCTGCGCAATTGACGTATATGAATCATGCCTAGGGTAGTGCAAGCAGCTCAGACCTTGGTAACGGTAAGTGAAAAGCAGAACTGCTACTGCACACAATGCGCGTTTAATTTAAAAAATAAACGCAAGACAGGAAATACAATTAAGAACTGCATGAACAATGAACATGAATTAATTCTGCCGGCTCGGCGGCCATGACGCATTTATGCAGAATCAGTCCGAAACTTTACTATTTACGGATTAGGTCTCTCCGACGGAGCGAACTAGCTGTTGGCAATAGAAGTATGCACAACTTTTGTGTTTTTCAAAGACATTGGGAGAAATGTAGCACTGCAGTGCGAACAGCTGGCTTCCATTAATTCCTCCCGCACGCGTTTTCAGTAGGCAGCGCGTGTAGCTCGAACCGAGTCTGGCATCTTTTGAAAAATTGGAAACTATATTCCACCTGGCTTTTGGTGAAATCGCTACAAACTGCTAGCTACAATAGTTTACAGCAGTAACGTCTAGCTCGACATAACGGAATGAAAAATCGAAGAAAACCCCCTGTAACTTACACCCAAACGTAAGCTTCACGGAGACCAAGAGCAACGGAACCGGACGGACACACCGCAACAACCGCTATCCGCCAAACGCCAGATCCACGGCCTCTTAAAATATATGCCTATCGTCAGTGCGCACCCAGGCTAGCTAGGCGTGCCTCTCTCTTTCCATTATTTGCGCGCGTTCGCCGCGGAGCGACGCCCTTTTACCAGTTAGCAGACGACGCAGCATATCTTACCCGTGTGCCATTGCAAAGAAACGTTTTCTATAAGTTCACCGCGTTGGACTTGATTTTCACAAAGTGACTTGTTGCGTATTTCAGTGGCTAAAAATGCGCGTGTTGATCTCTATTTCAGGTGAACAGAACCGGCAGACAGGAGCTTTCTTCCAATGTATGAGATCCTTACTCTATGAGATCAATGCTAAAAGTGATAACGAGATAAAAAATGATAACGTGAAGTAACTTTTGTTTCTCAGCCAACGATAGCCTTCATTTTTTTTTTTCATGCAGTGGCTTTTGGAGAGATATATATGCGAAAAGTGCATCACAATGGAAGGAAAACACTCATGACACGGAGTGTCGCGAGTGTTTTCCTTCCATTGTGTTCGTCTTTTTTCGCGCTGCAGTTATGTCGATGCTAAGCAACCAACTTGCCCAAAAGCTTGTCTTACGAAAAGTGCATTCGTGTATCTTCTTGCGCTCAGCTCTTGGCCCGTCGGCGCAGATCTCCGATCCTCAAAGTGGACCATCTCGCCGTCGATCGAGCTTCACGCGCGACTTTCACCCGACGGATTTCTTCAGGCGCAACAATTTGTGATCAAATTTGTTCGATATCCAGTACCTTCACATACGCTTTTTATGAGTGGGTTGGCGGTTACAGAGTTACGTCTAAAAGGAATTAAACCTCTGTCTCGTGAAACTGACAGTGTTCGTGATCAGAAAGCATTTGATGTTCGCTTTTCGACTGCACAGGCATCAGTTTATGGCACCATATTTTGATCGTGTTTGTGGGCTTACGAGACGTACGTGCGTTTCGAACTCTAATCGCTCAAAAATTAACGTTAAAAACTCCGAACGAGTGACCTGTGATCGGGCGGAGGTTGAAACGTTGTAGTATGGTTAACTGGATGGATGGATGATCCTGAATCTTCTTGCGCTCAGCTCTCGGCCCGTCGGCGCAGATCTCAGATCCTCAAAGCCGGACCATCTCGCCGTCGATCGAGCTTCACGCGCGGCTTTCACCCGACGGATTTCTTCAGGCGAAACAATTTGTGATCAAATTTGTTCGATATCCAGTACCTTCACATGCGCTTTTTATGAGTGGGTTGGCGGTTACAGAGATATACGTCTAAAAGGAATTAAACCTCTGTCTCGTGAAACTGGCAGTGTTCGCGATCAGAAAGCATTTGATGTTCGCTTTTCGAGTGCACAGGCATCAGTTTATGACACCATATTTTGATCGTGTTTGTGGGCTTACGAGACGTGCGTTTCGAGCTGTAATCGCTCAAAAATTAACGTTAAAAACTCCGAACGAGTGACCTGTCATCGGGCGGAGGTTGAAAAGTTGTAGTATGGTATATAACTGGATGGATGGATGAATGAATACGGCTGAACCCTTTAAATCGGGTGGTGGCTCAAGCCACCTGTATTGAAGCTTCGAATTATGGTTAGAAGCTTGCGCCTTGTAGCGGTGAGCACCAAAGCAGAGCAGAGTCTGCAGAGCATACTCTATGCTGCAGAGAGCGAACATAAAAAAACGTGCCGAGAGGAGTCGCACTGACAAAAAAAAATTAATAAAAAAATAAAAGCAAGTACGCATACATTTTTAATATACTTTGTTAATGTCACGCTTGTGACAAAGTAAAAATAGTCTAGTTTTTTTAATATTTCGTAAATCATAATAGTGGTTTCTTTTTTTCTCAAAATATGCTTGAATTATATTCATAATAACAAAACCGAAACCTTTATGACATGATAAGATAATATTGATCATGAAGGAACAATGTGCGCCGTAAGCGACAGCACGGGTATAGCGGCGAAAGAGAAAAATTGTGGCCAGCAGATTTTCGGTCCTTAGCGTTTTGTCGGCTACGAAACATAGGTGACGTTTCGTATGATCCAACGGTAGCAATGCGGTGAGGCAGTCTTTGTGATATGCTTCTGTCGTACAGTTTCAGAAATCTTTAACACAGCCTAAAGAAACGTTGCAACAAGTCCAATGCCAACGGCAAGGTTGCCGTCGTCAGAACCGCCGTGCATGTGCCACAGTGTCGAGCTAATCAGCCGTGCCCCCACGGTCTGCAAGGTGGGACGCCATTCATTCATTCATTGACACAGTGGAACTTGGTTAAAAGCACCATGTGCTAGCGACAAACATGATACTGCAAGCGAATGGCGCCCCCAAAAACGGCCAGCCCCAGCAGCACCCACCGCATTACTACCCTGAACTGCCGACAGAGGTTGAGGAGCGTCTCGAGAAGCTCTTCAGAAAATTAGACGCCAACGAAGACGGTCGAATTGACATCAATGATCTCGCCACGGGCTTGCGTAAACTGGGACTGCCGCATTCACCCGGAAGTGTAGAGGTCAGTGTCCAATGTCCCACTGCACGAAATTTTGTCCAAGGTAAGGGCGCCGCGAAGAATGCGTGCGCTCGCCGCGTGTTCAAGGTTCCTACCTTGCAGAGCAGCGTGCGCCGAGCCGTGCTTCCACTTCATGTTAATGCGATAAACGAGACTGCACCACAGCGGATTGACCGCGACCGATTGACTAGGAAGAAATCGACGTGAACGCCTCGCTTTCTTCCTAGCCGCGCTCTTTAGACCCGTTCTTTTTTCTTTGCCTCAAACTTTTTCATGTTCTATACTGGTAGCGCTTTTACACTCTCGTCTAACAATGTGTTGACCTCCGTGCTGTGTTGATCAGCGCGGTGTCCAGTGCGTTAATGTTATGGGCTGGAGGAAACTGGCCACTAATAGCCTAGAAAAACAATCACGCTGTGCGGCTGCGGCTACTCGAGCGTGCAGTGCTGTATCGGTTCCGGTGTTGTGCATACACACAAGGCCACGGGAATGTATATGCAGTTTCGTTAGAGATCAAGCGGGCTGCATCATTTGTTGGAGCAGTCTGATAACTCGTGTTTTCATTCTGCGGGTTCTGAAATTTGTGAGGGAGCGACAAGCCTCACGTTTTTTAGTTTGCTGTTCAGCTGTTAGTTTGGTAGTGTTGGAGCATGTGTGTGGATACCATTCAACAATAGCCATGTTAATTGATGCTTGTTACTGATTTATCGATTTAATTTTCCTGTTTCCTCATAGATAGCAATGGTGTTATTGTCAGCTGCCGACATTGTTGGATGCGTTTCTGGAGCATACTTAAAATCATAGATGCTAAATAGTGCTGCTTAGGTGCAATTTATTGACTTGATTATCCTGTCGTTTTCTTTTCTTATTTTTATTTTTGAATAGAAGTTTATAACAGCATCAGACACAGGCAAGGATGGCACTGTGGATTTTGCAGAGTTTGTGCACTACATCATTGAGCATGAGAAGAATTTGATGGTTGTTTTTAAAAGCCTCGATGCAAACAGTGATGGTAAGTCTCCAAAGCCAATTATGCTTTTTGTGTGTTCTTTTGTGCAGTTCTCATGCATTTTATTTTTTCATTACCAAAGGTTCACTTGATGCAAACGAGATTAAGACATCATTCCAGAGCCTTGGAATCCATATTGAACATGATGAAGCTGTTAGACTGCTGAAGCGGTAAGTTTTCAATGAGTTTACAAAGGCTCGCATTCAAATTATATGTATCAAAAAGATGCAAATGCATGCAAAAATATCATTAAAATATGGCAGTCACTGCAGTTTTATAACCTGCCCAAAATGAAAATGGTATATCAATTCATGCATGGTAAGCACCTTTGCTTTTAGCTTATTGATTTGGTGAAGTTTCCATTAGCTGCCTCCAGCACTGCTGCATCCTGTGCTTCCATACTATTTGTGGGTCATATTTCTAAAGCGATAGCTGTAAGACTTCCGTTTAGCAAAAAATGCGGCATCTAGGCGGCGGCCTCTGGCGTTGTGTTGCAGAATTCCAGATTGGTCAAAAAGGTTTGAACGGTGGAATTGATTCAGACTTTACGTAAATTGTGATTACAAGGTCGCAACATGACTCAAATTAATTTGAGTCAGAGTCATGTTGCAAATTTGGAGAAATTTGGGAAAAGAGGGCTAATTAGTGAGGAATCAATCCCTTGGCCCTTTGATTGCGAGTCAGACACGCTACCCCTAGGCCACACAGGCTTGTTTGTTCATATGACTTGGTTAAAGCGGGGGATTTCATATGTATGTCATATGTTCTTTCACATAATGTGGTAGCTTACGACTGCATGCTGATGAGTATGTGGGCAAGTAGCAAAATGCATGTTGGTGAGGGGTGAGTGTATGCAAATGACTGTATGCTTGTGTCACGTGATTTTATTGTGTCATGTGATCTGGTAGCATTAGTGGAGCATGTGATCATGTAATGCGGTAATGCCATCAAGTGGAGTCACTGATGGAACCCGTTAAAGCTATCGCGTCATATCTTTAAAGGTGGAGCTTAAGCGTCCCCCACACTTTTTGCCGTGCATTGTGGTTGCAGTTGTGAAACAGTGCATTGCTATTGGCAGAGCTGGGTGTTTTCACGAAGCACAGATGGCAGTAACATGCTGTGGTGGTAAGTGGTTTGTACAGGTGCATAGACTGTAGAGCTGTATCAATCAAAGGATGCTTTTTTTTTTTGTTGCATGGAATGAAACTTAGCTGGGGTTGTACCGATTGCTGTGCTGGCATATTCTCATTTTCTTTTGCTTGCAACCAAACTAGTCTGAGATATGTTTTGCCCATGCTGACATCCAGTCACTTTTGTAGGCCTACGAGTTGTCAGAGCGAATGTTGCATAACATATAGTAATGCAAAGGTGCTAGAGGAAAGAAAATGCAGTGCAAGCATTTACAGTTCTAAAGAAGGAAATTTAAGTTGTTTAGACATGGGGATAATTTTGGCATTGCCACAGTTATACATAATCCATGAGGCATGGCATAGAAGTATAATGCTCTTTTTACAATAGCAAAAATGCTTAACTAAAGGCTGAGACTTTGCAGGGGCTGAAGGCATGGCATGCTAAAATGTGGCTATATAAGAAACAGAGATGTCTGTGTGTACTGCCTGCCATAGCCTGATCATTAAATCTCAACCGAAGTTTCTTGAAGTTTGTATAGAGCTTCTGCATTTGTGTTGTGAATTCAGAATATCAGCAAGCAGAATTTTATTGGCTTATTGATCAGCAGCACTTTGCCATGCATCCATGCTAAAGATGTCTTTTTTTGATGGCATACTCTTGTATCAATGCATTTCGTGTGTGTGGAGTGTTATCTGCACTTCTGGTATGGGACAGCATTATTTGTTACTGACCAGCGTTATGCAGTGCATTTTTGTCTCGAAAACAGCATTTATTCTGAATGCCAGTTCTCGGTTAGCCATCTAATTAACAGATTTTTGTGTGTCAGTGCTCCACTGTGGTTGGTGAGGCACTTTTTGTAAAGTGCTCCAGATTAATTTTTCTCCTTATATCAGTATTTTTTCCTTTGTGCCTCTATCAAAACATGATGATTACATTTAACCTAAAACACTTGTCATTGTGCTGGAGAAGGAATGCACTTTCACCTAAAGGTGCTGTGCAATACAATAAATAAAACTGAATAAAGCGAGTGTATAAGAGTTAGGTGAAAATTAGTGCTCTTATTTTCCACTGAAACTTCAAATAAAATTGAAAGAAACGTAAGCAGATACATTTTGGCATGAGTATAGGTACAGTTGGCTATTCAATTAACCTGAGCAGTGCACTGCACTGAAAATAAAAAAACAGGACACACAACAAGGAAACATTGATATTTCTCTGCTTTTTCATACTGTTTCTGTACTTTCCTGTTGTCTAGACAGTGTACTTGTTCATGTTGTTTCTATGCTCCCCAATTGTGTGTAAAATGTGCGTGTTCCCAAAATACCCCACTGCTGAAATTATTAAAAACTAACTATCCCCTTGCGGCTGCAAATTCAACCATGTGACATGCAAAGATGCATCTCTGTGCCCTCTGCTGGTGTTTTGTGTGCTGTTGAGTCCACTGCTTAGGCAAGTGCATGGCTTTTTGTGTTTGCAGGTATCTCATTTCATTTGCTTCTGCCTGTCATCCACTGTTTATGGGGTTGTACAGTGGGTCACAACATGTGCGCAGTTGCTGTGATATCGTTATTAATCCGGCTGCTTGTATGTTACAGCTCGCAATTTCTCTCTCATTGTGCACCTGAAGAAAAAGTGCATGGCGCAAGCTGCTGAGCAGCAGGTATAAGTGTATGAACTGGTGTGTTTGCGAGTGTAAAAGGCCATGCATCTGCCAAAGTTGGAATCTTGACAGCTAGTGGCAGCTAGTGGCAGGTCACATGGGCATGAATTTCAGGAAGTTCCCACATGGCCCATAAAAAGGCCAGCTGTGCATGCTTGAAGCATATGAACAGTTATGTGCTAAACTTAGATGTTTGCATTGTGATGTGCCCCTCATAGCCTGAGTTGCTTTGGTACGTTAGACCCCCATAAGCAAGCATTGTGATGCAGCTTCAAATTATGCCCAGCAACTCAATAAGCTAGCAAATTAGTAGTTCTTGAATAGTTTGGTTTGGTTTGGTTTATGGGGGTTTAACGTCCCAAAGCGACTTAGGCTATGTGGGACGCCATAGTGAAGGACTCCGGAAATTTCGACCACCTGGAGTTCTTTAACGTGCACTGACATCGCACAGTACACGGGCCTCTAGAATTTCGCCTCCATCGAAATTCGACCGCCGCGGCCGGGATCGAACCCGCGTCTTTCGGGCCAGCAGTTGAGCGCCATAACCACTCAGCCGCCAGTTCTTGAATAGTAAAACAACAAAATTGTAATTTTGGTGGCTGTACCTTGCTGAACAAACACTGAGTTTGTTTAGACAAAACATGCTCGAACCTAGTGCCAGGCTTCAATCTGTCTTCATTCTCGCTTGCTATGGATTCCTTCCTCATCTTGTGTCTTCACTTCCTGCCATACGAGGTCTTTTGTGCAACATATGATGTGTAGCAATATTGAGCTGTACTGATAGCATGCAGTCATTCAGTATGAATGATGATTTGTTTTTTTCACTGTTTAGAGTGAGTATAGAGGTGCACATTCGCTGAAAACGTGGATAATTATTCACTTCAGAATGGACAAGGATGGTTCCCTCACCATCAGCTTTGAAGAATGGCGTGATTACCTGCTCTTCCACCCTAGCTCCGAGATCCATGATATCATTCATCACTGGAGACATGCTACTGTAAGTGTAACTTCATTTGTTCTGGCACATGTATTTTTTTCTTGTAGTATAATGGGAATAGTAAAATGGAGGAAGTTTGAATTGTGCAAGTTGTCTAAGCATGTAACTTGTATATACTCACTGCTAAATTTCAAAATCAATGCTCAGCTCAGCACTTGTGCGTGATTCTTTTTCTCTGTCCTCTTTCCTATTTCACTCCGAGCTTTTGAAACATGGGCTTTCACCAGCTATAATCTGATACAAGTAAAGAATGCAGTGGTGAATGCCCCTCAAAGGAGGCCTTACAGCTGATGGTGTCAACTGGCTGTAATGACATCGGGGTTAATCCGATTTCATGGAGGATCCTGCCACCTGTGATGTCACATTAGGGGATTAACCACGGCGTTGTGACATTCGGTCGACACCATTGGCTGGAGGGCTTCCTTTGAGGGATGTTCACCGCTGCATTCTTAACTTGTATTCAACTTTAGATCACATTGCTATGTTTTTACAGCTTGAAATGGCTGATGAAATGTAGCAGGCTCATGCACTGCAGTAAGACCTCAGTGTATTAAATCCATATGCACTAAGGTCCCAGCATAGCAAGTTCAGGTTATTTGATTAAGTTGTCTCCATGTTGTGAGGTCAAAGCAGTTCATAGCAGTGCACTGATATGGAACTCTACATAACATGAAGGGTGAACATTTGTATAGTAGTGTGAGTATTAATGAAGCCATTGGGGTCCATATGAAGCACTACCACTAATTTTCTGGTTTTATGTTTTTATCTGGGCTAGGCAAAATATGCTGTCATCATGGTGCCATGTTATTCCAGCTCTTTTTGCTTGGGTTATCGCATCGATGACAACTGGAAAGAATTCGGGCAAAAGAGCCATCAGATATCAATGCCGCCTGTTTCGTGGCTGGGCACATAGAATGTCGTGAGCATGTCAAACTTGCACACAGAGTGAGTAAAATGGAGAAAGGAAAGCGGATGAGGCTGGAGGAATGCAAACAGAAAAGGAGGTGTGGCGGTCTGTAATGAAAGGCGCGGGCTCTTTTCATGTGCCAGGCTCTTTTCATGTGCCAGCTTATGATGATGCACATGTTACAGCCACAGACTGACATCTTCCAAAATTGGTTCCGTATTGCTAGGAAGGGAAGAGTGCATTCGTGGAGTTGCTAACAAAGATCATCAGTTTGGGACCGTAGTTAAGTTCTTTGGAGTCCATTTCCCTCATCACTGCAGTTGTTTTAGCGTCTCTCCACTTTTATCAAAATATTTTATGGCACTTTTTTTTTTGTCATGCCATGAGTTTGTGAGAGCAGACCTTTACTGAACAACAGCCACTGGGTACAAAAGCACGAGGTGCAGCCTGCTGTGTGTACTGTAAACAGCATGAGTGTGGCGAGTAACTCAGTGCTGTGAGCCAGGGTAGGCTATCACCATCAGACAGCATACCTGATGCGGTTAGTGGCTAGAATGGGGTATTTTCTGGAAGGAAACTTGGGTTGTTTTGTCGTTACACGAAAATTACCTAACTGGACATCTTGAGTTTTATTCCATCCACATTGTTAGCGGAACATAAAATCTCTTTTTTTTCCCATTCACTTGTATTTGTTGGCTGACGTCCCTAATCGTAGCTGCAAAAAGCAGATTTTTTGTCAGCTGCCGAGAGAATAATGCAACACTGTGAATATCTTTTTTTTATGCATGGTGCTACTGTAGCCAGATGTTATCCATGTGATGCATTCCAAAGGGACGGCAAGTAAAGGTCACGCACCATACCCATTCGAATGAATGAAGGTTCTTTACTTAATAAAAAGAGATGGCTGGATTTCGTTGCTGTGTTCTAACCTCTTAAGCACTCACAAGTTTCATTACGCCTCTCTTGCAGTGCTTTTTTTAGGCAAGAGATTTTCATCTCAAGATGGTGCGTTGTCTTCTTTGAGCTCTTGCATGATGCAGTGAAGGTTGAGTTCTATTTGAGGTGACCCATCCTCTGATGAAGTGCCCTGGCAGCTGATTTTTGTAGAGGTTTTAGTAGTGAGATGTGCATCGGATTGAGTAGTTTTGTGTTGAGAGTAGTTTTCCATGTCAAACTTTCTACTGTCACTTGTTCCCTTGCTTTCTCCTAATTCATCCAATGCATTTGATGACATATTCCCTCAAGGCAGCTTCCTCGCCTCCAGTGTTTTATCCCAGTCTGTACAAGTTGGATTGTTAGAAAAGACTGCTGGGATTGCAGTTGGCAACTGGGCTCTAATCTAGGCTGTTTGTCAGTAGTTCCCATCCTTGAAGTGCAAAGGACGCACTTGGCTTTAACCTTGCTGGTTTTCTCCCAGAATCAAGTCAGGATATGCTGCTCAACTACACTGCTAATTGTTCTGAGTTGGACTAGCACTTCTGGTAGCGGACGCCTGGATCCTTTTTAGAGCTAGGCTTTCCCAACAGTTCACCACAATTGCATGCCATGCTGGCCCTTTGTTTAGCATTTTGACGAAAGGCAATTGAGCTGGTAGATATGGCGGCCTGACTGGTGACTGACTGACTGGCTGGCTGCACGAGTTACCACAAGTGCTTTGCAGAAAGTGTGATCTTTTCTGAGCTGCGGTCATTCGAGAAAAAAGGACCCATTTTTTTACTGATCCAGCAGCTGTCAATAAGCATTGCTCATGCCACTTGCATAATAATTAGGCACTCTGCATGCATCTGTACAGGCTGTTGTTGACAGTGCTTTTGCCCAACCTGACTGGCTAATGTAGTCATGGTCAGCAGTGCTTGCAAATGTAACAAGGACCACCCACGCTGGTGTAACCAGCACAACTCACTATATTATGCTTGACCTGCTTATCAAATGGCTGTGACTAAATGTTGCATCTTGCTGTATATTAACAGACCTAAGCACTCTACTCCAGCATATAAGAGCAACATGTTAGTAGACTTCACATACTCTCTGAATGATTATATGAGACATTTATGATATGATGAACAGTGCATTCTCAAACTGTTTCTGAAATTAGTCTGTAGCGAGGGATTCGTCCTCACTGCAGGTTAAAAAGAGACGTGCTGACAGTTTATTCTTCACAAAACAAAAATAGATAGGAAAGGAGAGTGCGGAGACAACGAGAGAGAGAGAGAGAGAGAGAGAGAGAGGGAGCAGAGAGACTAGACGTTATGATGCTGCCGCGCCGCGCAGGTGTGAGGTATCTCAAGTTATCAGCGAGCGGCGCGGATGCACAAGGCATCTTGTGTGTCCGACCCATGGCGGCACCGGCGCGTCCCATCGCCTCATCTCGTCCTCTACAAGTCTTTGCAGTCTTTGCTGTGGGCATGGGCGGTGGGTTAGTGGCAAAAGCAACTCATAGTAGTGTACTGGGCAGAGTGAATTGTGCCTACACTTGATGTTAGAGACAAGGTTTTTTTTTCCCTTGCATACTTTTTATGTATCATGCTTGTTCAGGACAGTAATAATCAGTAATGTCGTACCATCTGGAATGTCTTGGAGTGCAGAAAACACCATGGAGACTACAATGAAAGATATGCATGCTCTTTCTCTTTTTATGTTATGCATTTTGTCTGTTTATAGGCTCTGTCTTTCCTGTGTCATGCTCATTTGCACATGTGAACAGGTGTGAAAGAAGGTGTAAATTTTTTTTCCTTTTAGCAGAATTTAAGGCGACCTTGTTATACTCACATTTGTAGATACAGTTGAACCTCGTTATAACAAAGTTGAAGGGGCCCGGCAATCACGTCGTTATAGCCGTAGCTTTGTTATAACCAGTGTTGACCAAGCTTCCAAGTGGAATCGTCATTCCTTTGTTAAATCCATTATTTCTTTATAAACTGTTTCATTATAATTTGGTTTGACTGTATTTTAAAAGATTATATGCAAAGATACTGATTGTTGATATCTATAACTTGCTGACTGCTGCATTCATGTGAGTGTATCTTACAGTTGGCCTGCCAATACTGTCTTAACCTACTGAAAGCAGTTGGGTCTTTAAAAACTGACATTGTGCTGCCGATATTTGTAAAGGCAAAATCTCAAAAGCAGCTTTTTTAAACAGCAAAAACCCCTTTACCATGATGGTTCAAGGCTTTCTTGTCGCTGGCAGTGCTGCTTTCTTAAACATGTTGAATGTGCTCAGTGGTTTGAGGCAGGGATTAACTGGAGCATTGTAAAGCCATGCCACAGCAGCTATGTGCAGTGACCATTTTGTCACCTGCCTTGTGGTAGCAGGTGATAGTGTTTCACCTGTTTTATCGTCCCCAGGGGCAGTTTGTGTGGGGCAGAAAAGTGGTGGTGGAGGTTTTTTTAAACAATCTTGTAGGTGGCTTGCTGCAACATCATGCTAGGCACAGTGTTGGAGAGCAAGAGCATGACAAAAACCCCTGCATTTTTCTAATACACCTACCACCACCTGCTGTAACATGCTCTTTGGAAGCTATGGCCAGTGCTCTGTCATGGTGCCCATGATGCCATGTGCAAGCCATTGACCCACCATGGTGGCTCAGTGGCTGTGGTGTTTGTATACCGAGCTCAAAGTTGCAGGATTGAGTCCTAGCTGTGGAGGCTGCATTTCTATATGCGTACAATTCAAATATGCTAATGTGCTGTGCAATGCAGCACACACTAAAGGACTTGAACAGGTAGAAATTGATGTGGATCCTCCCGCTACATTTCTCATAGCCCACTTACAGCTTCGGGACAGTAAACTCGAATAGGGTTTACTGTTAAGGTTAAAAAGGGTTAACCCATAGAGCTTCTTACACTGATAGCTACAGTTTTAGGCACCAGCTGTGAAGGAGTGCATTGTCTTTTTTTTTTTTCATGCTGTCGGTGCATGGTTGTTGTCAGAAGTGTCCCTTCGTAGAATTGATGGTCGCAAACTGTGACAGGTGCGCCTGCTGCCTTAGTAGGCTTGTGGTTCATTGAAAACCAGTGTGCCTAGAACATTTTTTTGTTCCCCAGTTTGTGGATATTGGTGAAGACTCACTGGTGCCAGATGATTTCACTGAAGAAGAGATCCACACAGGCATGTGGTGGCGACACTTGGTAGCTGGGGGAGTTGCTGGAGCAGTTTCACGAACGTGTACTGCCCCTCTGGACCGCCTGAAAGTCTTCTTGCAGGTATGTACCTCAGCAGCCCTCCTTGGGAGTTCGTTTTTCAAATCTTAGTGGTTTATTTTTGCTGCAAATTATTGTTGTCTTGCCATCGTTTCAGTTTCCTTTCCCATGATAGGTAGTTTTGGCTACAGCATACCTGCCAACTCTTCTGAATTTTTCCTAAAATGTACAAATTTGTACCGGTTTTATGATTTTACGAATCTTGCCCCAAATTTTACTGAAAATAAATTTTATTTGCGAAAAGCGTTAAAAAAAACCACACCGTTGCTGGTGGTACCTTGCGCCACCATGAGGACTCTATACTATATAAACGCGTGTAAGGGCCTCACCCATGCTGCATCCGCCCATTGCGGTCTGTACACATGTTCTGTTGAACGCTACTGTGCGTTCTATGCGACGCCGGTTGCAACTCTCTCGTTTCAACCGCCTTGATGTTGGCGCTCGGTGCAACCTCCTCCCCCTCGCCCGTGCTTATAAAAAGGCCATGAAGGTAGCGTTGGGGGTTGTACTCACCGACCCATAGTGTAAATAAAGCCGCTTCAAGAAGCCAGCGTCTTCTCTGTGGATGCAACACATGCGCACAGGAGCTGCAGGTAGTGTAGTTGCTAGAATAGCACAGCAACATTGTAACCACTTTTTTACAAACCAGGATCAGAGCATTTAGTACCTTAAAGGGCACCTGAAGAGGTTTCAGAATTTGATGAAGGTGTTGAATGTGTGGAACTTGCAGGTAAAACATGAAGTCCTTTTGGGCTAGCATTAGAAATAATCACGTAATCGCTGATTAAAACCACGACAGGTTTTTCTGCAGCGTACAACGCCATGTGTGGGCGCATGATGACTTCATCTATGGTGCCGGTACATTTACAGCTCAGAAACGTTTTCTTTGAAGGAAAAAACCAACATGATCGAAGGCATCGCCTGCAGAGCGTTGTTTGGGGGCACCTGATGGCATACAGCTAGTTGTGGGCAAAGACAGAATTTTGAAACCTCCCCATCTGTGACGTCATCACTGAGCTTCTCCCCACTCCTTTGATGCTGTGTGGAGAAACCTGAAATTTAATCGTTGATTACATCACAATTCTAAATTCAGGAGTAAAAAAATCTCGGCATATTTTCTCTACAGTCTATATAGAGTTGAATCCTTGAATGTATAGAATTCTCAAAAAGTGATGCAGCTGCCCTTTAAATAGTGAGAAGTGAAACATGATGTTTGTTGACTAATGTAAGAGGGTAAAAAATACCTGCATTTTTTTCTTGCTTATAGCTTAAGTGACACATGCATGGCTTATTTTTGGTGCCCTAGATATTTTTTTATGAAAAAGCATTCGACCTGAGCATATCTGAATTCTGAACTTTCTGTTTATAAGCACATTCATGCAATTTAATGTCAGGCCATATATTTTTGTACACAGAAGAATAGTGAAATGTGAATGCAGTGATGCTTGTAACACTTTAAAATTGTGCATTTCATGAAAACTAGAACAGTCACACTAGCACTGCACGAGCCTCATTCTGAGGCTCGAGTGCGGCGTGAGCCTGAGCCTCAAAGTCGGAGCTTGGTCCAGGCCGCTACATTATCATTCTGCTTAGCTTCAGCGCTGCCCGCCAAGCTCGACATGAGGCCAAGGTCAGCCTGGCAAGGGCCCAGTTGTGCAGGAGCTCAACAGGTGAATTGCTCACTGTGTGCAAGTAGACTCGTAGAACACAAGTAAAGAAGTGGCCAGCAAATGCATTCATATCACAATAACGCTTGAAAAAGTTGGTGTGATAAACACAAAGAAGAGAAGATGAGGCAGGTTTACCCACTCAGATAATCTTGGCTCTGTGCAGCCCCATAGTTCAAAGAGCTAAATAAAAACGGTTGCATACATGCATAAGTTAACAACTTCGTGTTATTTTGAGCTCTCTAATCGATCATTTTTTTCGGCATGTAGTGTCTAAATAAAACGGTCCCAAAGCCGTAGCAATAAAATTTTTTTTTTTTATGAGGATGATTTCGCAGGTTAAATTCATGGCCACTGGCTGTGTTTTCATGGAGACGAAAAGCAGAAGTGCCTGTTTATTGTGTAGTGTGTGTTAAAAGACCCGTTGTGGCCTCAACCAATATGCTATTCCCTATGAAATTTCTGGTAGCTTATATATGTGTTTTTTGGGAGGTGAAGGTACACAGTCAAAGAAGATCTTGGAATAGACAGCTGCGTTGAGCATTCGAATGACGGTCCATCTCCAGCAGTTCTTATAAGGCTTCAGATGTCCATTTGAGAGTGTTGACACAAAACCAAGCAGATGCGGAGGGAGCACCTTTCTATTCTCAGATAGCTGGAAGAGCAAAAGCAAGCAGTGCTCTGTACTTCAGTTAACAGACGCCCTCCTGCAAATGGACCATGTATCAGGCACTACAATGCTGTAAAAAGAATGTGCCCGCCGCCTGTGTCATGTAAAATCCGCATCATCATTGGTCTGCGTGCACTACGTAGCACCATAGCACTAGTAGCACATGCAAGTCCATGTGAAAAAGCTAACTTCCAGAGATGTGCTGAGGGAAAGCCAACTTCTTGAGTGGTATGGAGTTGTTCAAAGTTCTATCAAATGGGATGGTTAATTTTTGTACGATGTAGCCATACATTTTCTTGTACATTCATGTTGTAGCCTTACGATGCTCAGAAATTATTCTATGTAAAGGGTAATTCAATCTGAGTTCGATATAATCGGGTTTGATGTATAGCAGACACCAAAAGATTAGCAAATATATAAGCATTCAGTAATTTTTTTTTTCTCAGCCCAAACCATGGCCTTGTTTCATCCTTGTCACTGCTAGAATGCTCTATAGTGTACTTATCCTGCAATAATTGATCAGAAGCTGTACACGGGCCCTCTGTGTATAGGACTGAGCCCGGCCTGGGCCTTCAACTTTTAAGCCCAGGCCCGGACCTGGGACTGGTGGGACGGTGCATTTTCCGGCCTGTGCGGTGCTCTAAATCACACTACACAAATGCAGTGGAATACTGTGGAGATGTGCTCTAATGAAATAAAGTATTTCGCTAAGCACTAGCTGAGTCCAATTTATGAATGAATAATGAAGCTCCACCCATGAGCATTGTGCACTTGCTTCAGGTGTGTCAGCTTTTGGAAATAGTTCCTAAGGTGTTTCTGCCCTCATCATTTTGCTTTATAAGGCATTCACACAGATGGCTATGCCAGTAAGCTGGGTGCAATGTTGGAACATGTGTCATAGTAGCAGGTTATGTTAGGAATGCCTTCTCTACAGCAGTGAGGACAGGAGAAAATATTGAATTGTTAAATTCTTTTTTCTGAATACTGTACTTTGCTTCATAGCATACGGTTGTGTAGCTGGCTTTTCCAGCAGTGCATTCTGATGCAGCAGTTAGGACACTTAATTCTTGATCTTGGATGCTGTAATTTAGGTTCTAGCGTGCATTCTTGAAGGTGGTGTTGCCAGCAACGGCTTCAGATTGAGAGCTCCAGGAGCCACATATGTAAGTGACAAAACACAGAGGGCAGATGACATGCTTATTTACTCGATTCTAACATGCCCTTGATTGTAACGTACCTGTTTTTCAAGATCAGAAAAAGAAGTGCAATGACTTCGATTGTAA
This sequence comes from Amblyomma americanum, assembly GCF_052857255.1. NCBI lineage: Eukaryota > Metazoa > Arthropoda > Arachnida > Ixodida > Ixodidae > Amblyomma > Amblyomma americanum. The sequence goes on along the minus strand of NC_135497.1, from coordinate 197,022,945 downwards.
CGCGCACCAGACTTGCATGCCTCAGTGAAGAAATACGCACGTGAAGCCGCTCTATTGCCACTTGTCTTCCTTCGCACGCTCATCGGCGTCCGCAGTGCAGACCTTGGCAGCGCGCCAAGGTGCTGCACTGCAATAGCATCATGGTACATATGTCTTACGACGAGAGCTCTGGTGGCGGTGGCGGCACGCTTGGAAAACTTGGCAGAGCTTCAAGACGCTTGTGTGCCGTGGACGGGAGCAGAGGCAGTAGTTTCGTGCTCAGAGCGGGGCTGCCCGGCTGCACCAATGTGTGCTTAGAAAGCCTCCGCACGCAGGGTGACCTTTTTTTAACCCGGTGTCATATTGAACTTGGTGCGTCTTCGGAACCGACATTTCCATGTTGGCTGAAGTCCATATGGGCATTTTGCTGATGGGCCACTTCAGATGCTTGTGGGACATCTTAGTATCCAAGACTGCGGTTAGGCGATATCAATATCGATGTGCAAGAAGTACCAAGCCTTCATTTTTGTGGTGCTCATAACAATAAGGAGTTGATGGTTGATGGCATACAGTAGAATCTCGGTGATACAAATCTCATGGTCTTGCGAAAAAATTCGTATCATCCGAAATTTTGTATCATCCAAACGAACAAAATTCATTTGCTGAGGCGTGAAAAATACATTCACACAGATCTGTTTGTGGCTGACGATATTTATTCACTGCTGTGCGGCCACAGCTCGCTACTCTCGGTGCGTACCGTGCAATTAGCGATTGCGAGTCTGGCGATGTGTGGGCCGCGCACAACCGCTCACTGCGCGCGATACGCACAGCGTGATTAGCGATCGCGACTTTGGTGATGTGCGGGCTGCGCAACCGCCGCTTACTGCGCAACACCGCATGATTAGCGATCGCGACTTTGGTGATGTACAGGCCGCGCACTGCCGCTCAATGTGTGCGGTGTTTACCAGGCGATTAGCTATGGCGACGTCGGCGATATGCGGGCAGCGCATAGTGCTCGAGGGTGCGGTTGTGGCTCGCACGTTCGTATCGTCCGTAGAGGCGATGGAGGTTCGGAACATCCGAAATTCCGCACATCGTACACAATGCACTCTGGCCTGGGAATATCGCGAATTCGTATCATCGCGAAATTCGTATCAGCTGGGTTTGTATCACAGAAATTCTACTAAAGTCGCATTTTCATACTCTATTGTAATGTGCTTGTTATTTTTAGGCAGTTTTTTCCGGAAAAAGGTGTGCATGATACAACTAAATGTAGTAATACTAGCGCTACAGTGTTGTGGCACGTTAGACTTCCTCAGATTTGGTTCGGTTACAAGTTTGGTTACAGCTTTCAAGACTGCTTGCTACAGTTAAGGAAGTAGCCGTAATGTGTAGTAAAAGTTTCAGGTCTTTAGTGCTGCATTTCATTGCTGCATTTAATTGCATTTAATGCATTGGTTCTGACGTCCACACCATTGACAGCTTAGCTTGTTGATGAAATGCTAACCTGTAACATTAGTGTAGTTGCAAACTTGTAATGTATAACTGAGGCAATGAAACTCATTTTTAAATTAATCAATGTTTGAAATTACTCTTGTTGAGTGTAATGAAACACTTACAGATGCAGTGGATGTTCGAATTTCTATTTCATAGTGTGCTTCTTGCTGCAAACTAGAAAGTAGCGCAGGACAGGGACACACACATGCAGTTAACATGTTACTAGTCAGTTAAAGCTTAGTGCATTATTTTGTTGAGTGCACAAAAGGTGAATAGCTAGACCGAGAAAACCAAGCTAAAACTACAGCCAGGAATTATAAAAATCGAATGTGAGGCATGTGCGAAGAGTGTTTTTGGTTCAAAGCAAATGGTAATTTTCTTTGAATAATTTCGAAGGGAATACCATACAAACCTGTGTATAATACAAGGTTTTTTTTTTTTTTCACATTTTAGTGTGTCAAATTTCCGCCTTGTATTGTATGTGGATCCAAACAATGGTCACCTGAAATTTACAGTTCCCATCTCATTATTATTCAGCACTTTCACTATTAGGCTTCCAGCTAGAGGAGGCACTATCCAGCAGTGTCGTCTGTTCACCGTTTCAATAGTTTCGATTTCGATGCAGTTTCACCATGCTGACCTCGCAACACCCATGCTATCAAAAGCAGGGCAGTTGCTGCTCGCACAACGTTGGCATCGCGAGAGTAGTATATGGCTGCTTTTAAAAGGAAAGTAATAGTAGCTAGTAACAATATGCTGTGGCTGATCTGCGCATGCACACGGGGTGAGATGCAAGCGTGGCGTCCGGATCTGTACATACCAGTTAATTCGTGCTTGCACTGCCGTCCCGCGCACATGCCGGAAGTGGTGCACCAGTTTACAACAATGGGAGGACCGCATAGCTACCATGAGCACTGGGACAAATGTGAGCTGGTTTTTTCTTTCCGGCGTGAAATTCTCTGGTCAAGCATGCAGGCGCTAGAGGGGAGGAAAGCCAGCCCCAGGCACATGGAGATGCATGCCCTTTGTCGACGCCTGGTGCGAAGTGTCGCTGGACGTAAGTGCACGGAGGGCCCGGTGCGTGTGCCTTGCGAGCATCCATTCGGATCTCTGAGTCAAGCACAAAATGCAGCGCAAATAAATGCTTTTGGTGAGCTTTCCTCACTTGTGTTAGACGCAAATGAACGCTTTTTTTTTTCATTTTTGCCATCCCTAAATGACATTTCTTATTACGATCGGGTTTTTACGGTTCTTTGAATACTTCTATCACACAAAAAAGGGTTGAATAGGCGTTTTCAAAATCGTGTGCCTTTCAAAAGCACAAAGCCATTACATGAAAAACAAAGAGAGGATGCATTAAAGCTATGTCGACAGCCTGCAAAAATGGTCATCAGAAATTGGGTGAGTCAACCTACATGTGAAGCCGATGTGTTCATAGGGTGTGAGACCTAACTATAAAACCCCTGACTGGTGGTCTTAATTGATGTTGCGTTGTTGTACAGCTCTTGCTTTTAATCGACGACTCGAAGAACACCTGCTAGGAATATGCACCATGTACACAGCACCTAGCACCACCCCGCATCAGGCGTCGGAAAGGCGCACTCACCTCCATGTGCCTCGTGCTAGCTCCCCTTGGTGCTCGCACCATGGCACTTGATTTTCAAATTTCACATGGAGAAGAGTGGCTGCAGTACCAGCAGTCAGCTCAGACTCCTTCTGCGGAAGTCAAGCAACCGTGCGTCCTCCGATCAGAGATTTAGCGTAGCGCAATCCACTTCTGCCGGGAGCCACTACGCATGCACAGGTCGCCCTTAGAATGCTATAAGGCACCATGTGCTGGCCAGCTGTTTGTATGCCTGCCCCGTCGGGACCAATCAGTGCTTGCACATTGACCAATCAGTTTGTGCACATTGGTGGTGCACAGGAAGTGGATTGCGCTATGCTAAATCTCTCTACTGATGCATGGCGCTGTGCCGGTCACTGTTCGTGGGCACCGCTGGGAGCATGGCTGCAAACACCTGACAGGTACAGATCTGGGCGCCACTCTTCTGCCTGCTTGTGTTTGTTGCCGCGAGCATGGACAGACCGTCTCCGGTATACGCGCGGGAGCGCAGACACATGGCTTGGAGTAGGGGCTTTGGTTGTGTATGTGCTGTGGTGCCATCCCGGAGGAGGTACGCTGAACCAAGACCACACGAAGCAAGATTTCCAGAAATCTTATTTGCTCAAGACAAATGCTCCGAGAATTGGAATACCAAACATTCGGATTGAATTGAATATCGGATACTTTACTATTCAACTGAATATTGGAAATTCGAAAAGACCTGATCTCAATCTGGGTGAATACACCTGAGGCTGGTGCATCTCCAGTTCACAGTATGTCTTCACTGTGTAATTTTTGTTTATGGATATTGCGCAAATGAAAACAAGTAGTCGACCCATATTAAATAAAGTGTTCGGCTCGAGGTTGCACTGCGGTAGTTTTACCGCAGCGGTGGTGATACAATGGGCACAAGCTTTCCCCTGCCTGGTGCTCGGCTCCTTTAGGGTGAAATGTTTGGGGAATGGGTGTTTGACCCCACCTTGAGGAGAAGAAAAAAAAAAAACCTTGTTCCATGGCACTCTTTGGCCACATTTGCCCTTGCGCCATAAAAATTCATTATCATTTATTCACTATGGTAGCTTTGCATTCTTCACTTAAGAAAACCAACATGCAGATTAGTAATTTTGCTTCTGTTCTTTTAACCAGGTTCGAGGCAAAGAGTTCCAGTCCATCCATCAGTGCTTGCGGCACATGTTGCAAGAAGGGGGTGTGGGGTCCCTTTGGCGCGGCAACGGCATCAATGTCATCAAGATAGCCCCCGAGAGTGCCCTCAAGTTCCTTGCTTATGAAAAGGTTGGCTTACACCTATTATGTCTCCATGAACTTATTCATGTCATGTTTGAACAGGGAATTTTATGTGTGTTATATGAGAACACTGATCAACAAGTATGGAAATACAGCAACAGCCAGTGATGTGTACTGCCTCATGCTCTTTTGTATATTTCTGTTTGCATTTTTGTCACTGGGCTGCAACTTACGACATTGAAACCTCGTCTGAAATAAAGAAATAGGAGCTCAAAGAAGCATTTGTAGGGAAGCAGTGATGGCATGGTTCTGTAAATTGTCAAGCAAGCGCTAATTGAAAGCAGGGTTGTGGACTAGGTGCAATCACTGGGAATTTTATGCCAAACAAAGACAAAAAGAATCATGGTGAAAGGTCTTTGATAGTGGAAACTCTCAACTTCAGTGAGCAGGCTATTCAAGTATTGGCTGTGCACAGGAAAATTGACTGCTGAAAGGTGGTAGCATGGGCTTATAAGGGATACTGTTAGAGTGGCCGGCATGGAATGACTACCTATTCCTGTTGTGTACCTTCAGTTCCAGTGAATTACACATGCTTGAAGTGATCCACAAGCCCTCCCTTTCTTTTGTATATAAAAAAAGCAGTAAAATGTCATATTTACATTTTTAAAAATGTAGGAGAAAAAACATATATTCCGGGAAAAGGTATGATCGAATCCCTTTAATTTTAAGAGCTGTAACTGTTGACTCAGGTGCTTGCTTACACATCTACCCTTCTAAGGTATGAGTCAGATATTTTAGTGCCCATGATTTGTTTTACTGTACAGGTGCAGCAAAAATAAGAGTAATATCCTACTGTCACATTCCTGGGTGCTGCGTTTCCCCGGCTGTAAAGTTTTTGTGAGCCAGTCCCGTTGAAGCTTTCCCACATGCTATGTTGCTAATGTCACGTGGTTCACTCTGCACGAGCAGTTTGACAGCCTACATTTCAGGTGCATGGAACGACAACGGGGCCAAAGCGGAACTTTAGACGCCATCGGTGCTTAGCGCCACCGTGTTCAGCGGCTTCCGGCATGCTGCACCCATGCCAGTGCTAAACACACTTACAGGCGGCGTAAACCATGTTGCAGTTGTTAGCGTAGCTCCATTGTCGCCGCGGTGGGGGTGCGAATAACTGAAGGCGCAAAAACAAAAACTCCATCATCATCGACCTGATTACACCCACTGCAGGGCAAAGGCCCGTCTCATGTCTCTGCATTTAACCCTGTCCTTTGCCAGCTGCGGCCACCATATCCCTGCAAACTTCTCAGTCTCATCCGCCCAACTAACTTTCTGCCGCCCCCTGCTACGCTTGCCTTCTCTTGGAATCCACTTATTTACCCTTAAGGATTGATTAGCAGCTATCTTGCCTTCACATTACATGCCCTGCCCAAGCCCATTTCTTCCTCTTTATTCCAACTAGGATGTCATTAACCCGCGTTTGTTCCATCACCCTCTCTGCCCGCTTCCAGTCTCTTAATGTTACACCTATCATTTTTCTTTCCATATCTTACTGCATTGTCCTTAATTAAGCTGAACCCTTTTCGTTAGCCTCCACGTTTCTGCCCCGTAGGTGAGTACCGGTAAGATACAGCTGTTGTATACTTTTCTCTTGAGGGATATTAGTAAACTGCCTTTCATGATCCGAGAGAACCTGCCATATGCGCGCGACCCCATTATTCTTCTAGTTATTTCCCTCTCATAGTCCGGATCAGCTGTCACTACCTGCTCTAAGTAGACGTATTCCTTTACCACTTCCAGCACCTCGCTACCAAATGTGAACAGCTGCTCCCTTGCTAGACTGTTGAACATTACTTTGGTTTTCTACATGTTAATTTTTAGACCGACCTTTCTGCTCTGCCTGTCTAACCCATTTACATGCTTCGCAGTTCATCTCCTGGGTGGCTTAGCAAGGCAATGTCATCAGCAAATCGCAAATTACCTAGGTATTCTCTATCAACTCTTATCCCCAACTGTTCCCAATCCAGGCCTCGGAACACCTCCTTTTAAACAGGCGGTGAATAGCACTGGCGAAATGGTGTCTTCGTGCGTGATACCCTTCCTTTTCGGAATTTTATTGCTGACTTTATGGAGGCTATGGCAGCTAGGCTGTCGTTATAGATATCTTCCAGTATTTTCACATACGACTCTTCTACACGCAATGCCTGCATGACTGCTGATGTTTCCACTGGGTCAAATGCTTTCTCGTAATCACTGAAGGTTATATATAGACCATTTTATCATGGGCGCTGCACATACGAAAACAAAGTGAGAGGACAGGGTATCTCCTTCCTTTTTTTCTGTCCGCATGTGGTCAGCTCTCACGGTACGCCTCCTGCAAATTCTGATCTGTGTGAAAGTTACCTTCATGCACAATGATTTCTTGCGCATGTGATGCGGACAAATTCCCGTGTGCGAACGAATTACTTTTTTTTAACATATTCGCATGTGCACATACTATCAGCAGCAGAAATGAACAGGGTGCGTGTTCTTGGAAAAAAAAAAGTTCTATCACTGCCTTGCGACAAAGTCACCTTCTATTATTAACAGGGGTGGAGCATGCATGTTCTCATATCTTCATAAATTCTAGGCTATCGGCTTGCGTGACTGTACCGAAATAATTTTTTTCCGCTCGCCCTCTTCCCGTAAACAACTGCTGCCAGTTGTACCTTCCATGCAATTACGTTCTTGACCATCCGCTCTCACCAGCAAAGTGTCGAGACCACGTATCAGACGCGGCCGAGAGGTTGAAACTCATTTGGTTGATGCTTGCAATCTAAAAGCGCCCTTCACCTGTGAAGCGGTGCAAATGAAACAGCTTGCGCCCGCATACATGCTGCGGCTGCCGATGCTCTTCGCACTGTTCTGGAGGTCATTTTGCACGCTTCCAATAGTTGTTGCTTGCTACAGACGGCAACAACACACTGGTAGCCGGACGACCTTAGGACTCTATTAGTGGCAATATCTAGACGCAGAACGCTTTTCAACTCCTTCATTGCGCAAAAGACCACGCAGAATACTTGCATACAGTGTACCACACCTTAGTGCCTCTGCCACCGGCACATACCAGAGAGGAGGAGCGGCACTACTCGCGCAGAGTTCGAGAATATTTTCCTTGGCGCCGTGAAAACAGTCTATACACCATTTTACGAGGAGTGGGAAGGAGAGGGAGAAATACTCTCAAACATGTGCGCTGCGCGACACCCCACTGTTGCCATCCTCCCCTGGGCTGATAACCCGGCGCGCGGAGCAACGTCCGGCTGGTCAGCCACCAGTCAAGCGCGTGTTTGCGTCTGTACAACAAGAGTTGCACTGTTGTACGGAACACCAACGTCCTCTAGACGTCAAGGTTTTATTGCTGGTTGCGGCAATAGTCGGCGGAAGTAAAAAAAAAGCCGCAAGTATGTACGCGCACCATGTTATGCGAAGGCCTCAGCGTGTCTGCGATGTCTGTTTCTTCACTGCTTTCCTGCCGGCCCTGAGTTGCATTGGTAGTGGACGTAGTTGGTGAAAAGAAAATACTTGCGCCAACAACAAGGTTACGCATCAGCGCATTTTGTGAATGAAATGCAGACAGAAATGAACCCATTGCCCGTGATTAATATCAGGCGCGAACGAAGCACAGCGCCTGGTTTACCAAACTGTACCCTGTACATAATATTGAGAGATCAAGCTTTTGGATGGTCTTGGCAAAGTTGTTTTAATTCAGCAGTACACGATGTAAGAACTTCGCAAATGTGGCCACAACTTCGTTTCGCCACCCACATGTTCACAAATATCCGGACCGTGTGGGCATCGCCACCTGAAAAAAACAAAACAGAAAAACATGCTGTTAGTACAAAAATACTAATTTCATTTGCACAACGGCATGAATGAAAGCGGTGACACGAACTTTTACCCGACTGCAAAGTTCGCATTCAAAATTGCAGCCACGGCAACGTAATAAGAAAGAACATACGGCATGCATGGGACAGTAAACTTCGCCATGCATTGTAATGAATCATTTGACTGAAATCACATCGAATGCACTGTAAGAAAATCCACTATGCATGACCGTGCCAGAGATACGACAAACGCAACGACTTGAGCAGTGCTCCTACCCGACTTAGATTGGGATTCTCAACACAGGTGCGGCTATTCGGCCTGTCAGTGAGCGGTAATAGCGTTCTATTAGCGTATCAACCTTTCAGTCCGTGTAATTACACATTTTCTGGTATTTGTGGCCCAGTGAGTACTGGCGGGAACATAGTAGGCAAGAATGCATGTTGCTTTCAGTGAACTGGCTGCGCGTAGCATGAACAGCCCTACGTGAGTGGCAGGAGGGAGCTAATTTCAATTTTAACACGCGTATCGCCGCAAACAAACACTGCAATGATCAGACGTGGATTCGCTTTGGTCACAGAGCTTGCTGTTGTCTCTTGAATGTTCAGTTTGTGAACGGAGTGCTTTGTTGTAAGCTCTGCATCTAAATTGTCACACTCGCCATGTCCAAGCAGGCAGCGAAAGCGTTAATTAGAAACCGTGCTCCACGAAAAATGATTTATTCGATTCATCTGTGCGATATTGAGTTTCAGCACATTTCGCTTTCGTTTTTCCAACATGCAACACTGTGCCACGTTTGCCCTCAGGCAACCGGCGACAAAAATTACATGCGTGAACTGCAAGCATGGCACTCACTGATGCTGATCGTTCGTTCCATCGAAGCATGGTCGCCTGCTTTCATGCTTTGGCATTTCTTAATCACGTCTTTCATCTCCTGAGATAGCTTGCCGGTATCCTGTTGAACCATCATACCGCCTACTTCTACTGCGCACTCCGTAATGATAGCTGTGAGATTATCGTTCATTGTTTGAACATTAAGATCTTCCTCAGTTAAAGGGGCCCCGAAACACATTAGGTATCATTGCATTGTTTTGCCTGTTGGTTGCATAGAATGAGTTATAGTGATGCTATTAGCATCGGTCCTATCGCGTATACTCTGGTTTTTAATATTTCAGTTATCTCGCGAAAACAAATTCATGGCGCTGATGGTGTCACCATACAGTGGCGGTTTTCAGCAGTGGGTATGACATCATTGGACATGGGATTGATGATTGAACAAACAGTAGATATACTGCAAATTGTGTGAATAAATAGAGAAGTTTCGTCAGGTTTTTGCATTTTATATTACATCAACAAAACCAGCTTATTTGCCTTAGATAGAACCGCTGTAAAGCATGTAAAACAAAAATATACCACCAGAGGCTCTGGCTATTTTTTTGCTGCAGAGGGCTTTGCGCCCCTCTGTACACATCCTACGAGCTAGCACACATCACTTATGGCTACTCTGTATGTATCTGATGACTGCTTTGCGGAATCGATCTGATCAAGCCATTGCATTCTACAAGCGTTTGTTTCGGTCCCAAGGAAGGATGCAAAGAAAAAAACATTTGTTTCACATTTAGCAGTGCACATCGACAGCTTGTGGAGGAGCTCTGAGCGGCGGCGCCAGATGGCGCCACGTTCCCAACAACAGCGCGTGCGGCTTGCTCGTCGTGTCCAATCAGCGCGTTCCTAGTGGCGGGCCATGGTACATGGTAAGCAGTAGCGGTACATGCTATGCTAAAAGTTGTGGGGTTGAATTGGGGAGATAAATACGTTCTCTCCACTTAATCGCAGCTGACACGGTTCAAAGCAGCCCGGACCCCACCCCGTGATCGCGTACGCTACCGAGCGCACGCCAACCACGGTGGGCCTTGCTCTGAGGGAACAAAGGAACGACACATTGGCTGACACAAACGGGCATTTATTGCTACAGCAACAATAACACAAGCTAACAACAAGGTACGCTAATGAATCAAGGTCGTCCGACTAACTAGCAAGGTTCCGAGCGAATGTTCGCCCGTGTTAGGGCAAGGGATACTCCGCGGCCTGGACGGTACGAGATACGGGAGCCAGTCTTCCCGCTGCTTCCTCGCCCCGCCAGGGAAGAGCGGAGCCGCGAGCGACATGTCCGCTTGCACCGATGATCCCAGCCGAAGAGCTTCATGCCCTCTCCCGCGTGCGGGCCCCAAGCAGTCTCTCGCGCAGAGACGCTGGCGCCCTCTCTTGCAAGTTAATGTAATTGACAAGGTAATGCATTCCTCCTCGAGGTGAGGCTGCTGCTGCATGGCGCCTCGCGGGAAAGCAAACACGGGACTGCAGGGCAGGTCTCCACATCCCCCCAACCTTAAATAGACCCACGCGCCTGAAAGTACATGCTATGGAGGAGTCTCCTGGTCTTCATGTCCTTGAGGCATGTCTTGCGGCGGAGGTCATGCCGACAGCGTCCACGCCGACTTCCGCGGTGTTCCGAAGGCGGCGTGAAGGTCTCCGCTGGGACGGCTTGCATGGCCCACAGACTACCATGGCCACAGGCCCGTGAATAGAAGGTCGGTGGGAAAACTGCAGGCTGGGATTCTGGAGTAGTCGCCAGGGCAGCAGCAGTCGGAGGTGACTGCTGACTGGTCTTGCCACAGCTGCCCCAGATGGATGCGGCGAACAGGATACAGGCCGCTCCGTCGCAGCAGGTGGCAGTGAGACGATGTGCGCCAGACAGCAAGCCTGGGGGGGGCTCCACTGGATCTGCAAAATTGCCGAGACGCTCCCAGCATGCCTTTAACGTAGGTCACGGGAGGGGAAACGGTGTCCGCAAGGTCCTCATTGCACAAAGCTTACCTCGCTAGCAAAACGTGTCGGGCGGCTGTTCAAACGCAAAGTTCGAGTGCACAAATCCCTTTCTTGAGTTGAACGAGACTGCTTAGTTCATGCGAGGTTGCAAGAAAAAAAAAACGGGCGTCTGCTTCCATAGTTTCTTCCGTTCCCTCTTCAAGTTTTAAGTTAATTCTAGACCTTACCATTTTGTGATCACTAAAATGCACCTTTCCGAGGACCTCCACATCCTGCACGATGCCATGGTGAGCGCATAGTATGAAGTCGATTTTATTTTTAGTCTCACCATTGGGGCTCTTCCATATCCACTTATCCACTTCCTCTTCTCTCATTTCTGGAAGAAGGTGTTCATGATCTGTAAATTATTTCTTTCTGCAAACGCCACTAATAACTCCCCCCTGCTATTCCTGGAGCCTATGCCATAGTCTCCTACCGCCTGTCCTTGGCCTGCTTCTTGCCTGCCTTCGCATTGAAGTCGCCCATCAGTACAGTGTACTTTGGTTTTATTTTGTTTTTTGTCTATTCCACGTCTTCATAAAAGCTTTCAATGATCTGGTCATCTTTGCTGGATGTAGGCGTGTAGGCCTGCACCACCTTCAGCTTGTACCCCTTTTAAGCCTAATTATGATAGCTGCCACTCTCTTGTTAATACTATTGAACTCCTCTATGTTGCCAGCTATACCCTGATTAATGAGGAATCCCACACCTAGTTCTTGTCTATCCGCTAATCCTCGATAGCACAGTACGTGCTTGCCCTTTAGGGCTGTATACGCCTCATCTGACCTCCTGACCTCACTAAGCCCTATGACATCCCATTTAAAACCCACTAGTTCCTCAAACAGCACTGCTAGGCTAGCCTCACTGGATATTGTTCTAGCGTTAAAAGTTGCCAGGTTTAGTTCATAGAAAGTTGTGGCCAAGTACTACACCAGGGTGGCCAAATCTGTTCTGGTGAGGGAGTGCTTTGTCGCTTCTGCTCACCGATATCAGGCTGCATTCCAGGCCTGGTTATGCAGTTCTCTCGACGCGCGGAGTTTTCTTTTCTTTTCTTTTTCAAACTCTGTGAAGGATTACGCGGCACCGGGATTCGAACCCCGTTCCTCTTGCACACGAGGCGAGTGCTCTTACTCTACGGCATCGCTGCCTTGCTGCAGCGGTGATGAAACTGTGTCGTGGCAAATGCCACAAGGGCAGTGCTGCATGTGGTGCAGTTGCATGGGTTGGCCCCGATGCATGTTTCTGTTATCTGTGTTAGCTCTGTCACCTGAAGATCAAAAATGCGATTTCTAGGTTCCATTAGATGAGGATTGTGTAGGATTAATGCGGCTGCTGCTAAAAAAGTGCAGGAGCCGCACGTGTGCCCAAACATCATCTGCTTCATGCGCCCGCCTTCATTGCTGCTGCCTCCCTTCTACCAACAATTGCCGAGGCAGACGAAGAGCCATAGGGTGTTTAGGACTTTCTTTGCATGCGAACGATCGCGAGAGCCACAAAGCCCTGCAAATTCTAGAGAAATGTGTTCCTCATACTATAACAAAAAGTAAAAAATTACTGGCAATGATGTACATTTATTATTTTTTTTCACTTGCGCTTCTCAGTTACTACGGTTCCCGACTGGCAGGTTTTTTTTTTTTTTGGAATGTTTGTGAGAAAAATGTAAACTTCGTTCTACTGCACGGAGCATGCTTCGGCAGTTGAAATTTTCGCGCCCATTTAGATATGATGGTTTCTTGTGTTTATACACGAGCACCAACGAGATTGTCCCCTGTTACATGGTGGTCCTCAGAGTATATTTTAAAAATCCCCTTAATTAAAGCTAAGATTAATTATGCAAAATCTTTAATATTCAATTTAGGGTCAAGTGTGCTTCATTAAGTTGTAGAGGAGGTTAAGAAACAACCGATCCAGTTTCTTGTGGAAACTTATCTCCTACATGGTCCTTTTTTTCGGCATTTAAAGAAGGGCTTCGAAATACGAAAGAAACCACGTGACAGTACTCATGCGCTACCATATTCCTGCTCTCCTAACCGTGTTTTTAACGAACGAAACATGTATGCTGATCGTGCCCAAGTGTTCGGCTGCCACTAAGCTCGACGGGCTGTGCAATGATTCAGATGAAGAAAATGAAAGCTACCGTGAAATATGTGACTTTACTGATTTCGTTTCTTTTTCTGTTTGTTTTGTCTTTGTGAGGGCTCAATAAAAGCTCGAGAGATTTAGTTTCACGTACGTACCGAGTTCACGTACGCAAACATGAGAAGTCTACGGAGCATACGCGCATGTCGCTTCAAACCCTTTTAGTTGCACATACGCGACAGACACCGCGCGTTTTTCCTAGCGCCATCTACCGAGAGATGCAGACACTGCTGTAGCCACTCTTAAGACGAGACGAGTCAAAATAAAGCCAGTCAAACTGCATTGGAGCGCTACTTCATTAGGCTTAACAGCTGCGAAATCGCCTTTATATCTGAAAAACAAAAGCTATTTGTCGCTTGAAACTTTATGCGAGGGTAAGAATGGGCAAATCGAAGGCGAATACAACAGTTTAGAACACGATATCGTGTCGTGGGATTAGCGACGAAGCTGTTATCGCTGTGAAGCGGCGGGCAGGCCGCCGCATTGTTTGTCAATGCTACGTACGCAAGCAACGCAGAGACCGCAACATAAAAATCCGAATCTCACGTACGTACGTGAGACTCGCGCATACCCTTTGCGTTCTGCGCATTCGCACTGGTCACCCGTAAGAGCTCTACGTACGTGAAACTAAAACTCTATTTACTGCCGGTGGCTTGCCTAACACTTATTGCAGATTACGCCGTGCGCTTTTCATGTTTGAGAAGAATGTGCTGATGCACTTTCTGTTGAAAGTGGCGTTAGCCACTCAATTTGAGTTGCTGAGCAAGCACGCATTGCTCATTTAGAATGCGTATGGCAGCGTTACAGTACGGCAGCGCAAGAGCGCATTCATGTTCTTTATGTATATTTTGCGGACTTTCTTTAAAGGGGCTCAGAAACACCTTCTTAGGAGAGTACGTAAGCTCTCTCAATCACTACAATCTCTCGTCCATGAACACCTGAGCCAAATAATACACTCCTACATGAAGCAGAGAACCCATAATCACACGCAAAAGTTAGTGAGTCTTTTCCGCCGACTTTTTCATGCTTGCGCCCATCTCTGTTGCTTGCTGCTGCATAGTTCTGTTCAGAGATGGCTGTTGATTAGATTCTTTCAAGCATTATGCAGCTACCATGGCCGCGGCCAGTTAGCAGTGTCGATTTGGTGGGTCAGGAAGCTCCGCCACCCGGGGAATTCCTGCACATGTCGGCAGTGTGACCGGCTTAGGACTGGTGACCTTTGAGCGTGCAAAAAGTGATGGAAGAAGAGGAAAAGGTACGAAGACACTGTAATTCAAATTTTGACTACAGATAACTCGGCTTTTACGCGTTGATTAGTTAAGCCTTGCCTCATGTGATCAAGAAAACGGGGTTTAAAAAGATATCCTCTAGAAAAACCTTGTTAATTAAGGCTTCGAACTGGCTGCTGAGGATCAGTGGCTTTATTGTTTGTCTGCTGATCCCAAAATGGCAGGATTGAATCGCAGCTGCGGCGGCTGTTTTTTGATGGAGGTGAAAGCAGAAACGCTCGTGTGTTGTGTAATATCAGCATACGTTAAAGAACATTATATGGTCTAATTTAATCCAGAGCCTAGCCGCCGCAGTGGCTGAGTGGTTATGGCGCTCGGCTGCTGGCCCAAATGACGCGGGTTCAATTCCGGCTGCGGTGGTCGAATTTCGATGGAGGCGAAATTCTAGAGGCCCCCCTCATAGCCTGAGTCGCTTTGGGACGTTGAACCCCCATAAACCAAACCAAACCAATAATCCAGAGCCCTCCACTGCAGTGTCCCTTGTAGCCTATTTGTCGCTTCCGGATGTTAACTCCACATACTGATACCAATTTAGACGTTGAGAGGCAGGATGAAACATTCAAAGGTCAGATTATTAAATGGCCCCTTGACTGCCAAAACTATACTCCATTTCATACATCAGGTGCAATGCTGAGAAAGGTACGGAAGTAGTCCGCACAGGAAAATAAAGGAAGGCGTGTTACTCCGTGCTTTCTCTGTGGCCGACTGGTCTAAGGTACGAGAAAGCAACAGCGTGTCGTCATCAATTAAGAGTGCATTTAACCAAGCTGATGGCGAATATGTCTTGTAGTAAGCTGCAGGCAAAGCATTTACTATGTTTCGCTCACCACAAGGAACGCACTACTTTTTGGTTGCAGGTGCAGGCAGCGCATACAAGAGTGCTAGCTTTGACAGCATTGCACCTGATGTATGAAACAGAGTAGTATAGGCATGTGTGAGCAGTGAATTTTCAGTTCGAAGCAAATTGAAGCTAATGTTTTCAAATTGAAGCGAATAGTTTGCTACTGGAAATGCTGGAGTAAGAAAAAGAAAAAAAAAGTCAGTTCGTTAGGGCTGAGTAGCATATGCTGAAAGAGATGGTTAGCAGAATTCGTGGAGGACACTTAAATAAAAACAAAACAAACTAACAAATCCTTTCAAACTTGCATTAGGAAATGTTCAAACCGCAGCAAGCCAAAATGCACCAAGCATCATAGTCTCAAGCCCTTTGCCATACGGTTCTTTATATGCTGCTGATTTTAAGTATCAAAGTTGCTGACAGATTAGAACCTTTGTGGCAGTCGGTGAGGCATCAGTGAGAGATGTAGCGCAAAGGAACCAAGGACGACAAAGACACAAAGAAAGCGCTCGGAAGCTGAAATTTTAGACATGATTTATAGTTGTATGGCACCTTTTCATGCATCCTAGAGTTCAGTGCATAACCATGGCTGAAATTTTGAGCACCTCGCATCTGATGCCGCAATTTCTCCAACCTTAATTGCGCGGCATACGGTCACATGACCACACACGCAATTGCACTTTCGTGCCACTGCCAAAGAAGGGTATGGTGTAAGATGTCAGTGTAGGCAGTACCTGCGCCACCATATAATAATCAGAGGATGCGGTACCATCAATTTTTCATATGGGCTTTTGTGTAGACCAAACTCGCAACATTGCGTGTTGTGCTGCTTCTAGAGGCGCGTCGGTGGCATGGGCCAGCACGAGAAGATGCAAGCACACCCTCTTCCCCCACACACATGTGCGGCTGTGCAAAGTCACAGGGTGCACCTATCCTTGGAGAGCAGGTTTAAATGCAACTCTTCTGATACGAGTCTTTTCATCTAAACGCGTAAAAGGGAGAAGCGCGGGAGGCGTACCCGTATGCCAAGATTGTGAGCGCAAGAGAATGGCGGTGCTCTTTGAAGTGAAGACTGTGCATCTGCTTAAAAATGCTGCACAGTCCTGGCTTCCACATTGCGGCACCTACAGTTACTGGCGTTTCACCTCACTTAACCCGCAAGGGCACCTTGTGTAACGAGGTGTTGGTGCTTGGCGCCACCACGGACCCTTAGCCCCCATACCGAAGCTGTCATCCGTACCGTGGCGATAGGTTGAAAGGTGGAGGGAAGAAACCTTGAACGGTGGCGGTCGAGGAAGTGGTCAATCCTCGGCCGATGGGCTCCTCGTCTGTCTACCAGGGGGGGAGTCCCGGGACCTTCCTCTGTGTATAAGGGTGAATCAGAGGCGACAAAGTATTTGGAACCCTTAGCCAGTACATGCCGTATGGAAAAATTTTCAAAAAAATCTGATCGGCTCCCAAAAAGGAGTCGCACCGATGCGAAACAATTGATGCCACAGAAACCAGAAACGTTTCCGAAGTTTTTCATGGTTCACTCAAACACTGATGAACCGGTAGCCAACCTGTCTGCATTTGTCATCGCCAACACCCTAAAAAGCTGTGTAGGCAAAAACTACAAAGCAAAAAAGCAGCGAACCGGAGATCTCCTTGTAGAAATAAACACAAAAGAACAGAGCGCGAAACTGATGTCTTTACAGAATCTTGGAGAAATGAGCGTACAGGTAACCCCGCACCGCACCCTGAACCACTCAAAGGGCGTCATATCTGAATATGAACTCCTACAGAGTACGGATGCGGAAATGGAAGAAGAACTAGCTGAACAAGGAGTAATAGCAGCCCGACGAATAACCATCCGGAGAAATAATGCTGAAATCAAGACAAAACACATCGTCCTAACTTTCAATAGTACAACTCTCCCTGATTCCATCCACGCCGCATACCTCCATTGTAAAGTCCGCCCATACATACCAAATCCGAGACGATGTTTCAAGTGCCAGCGCTTTGGACACAGCATGTTGGCTTGCTGGGGCAAACCCACGTGTGTCACATGCGCAGAAGACGCACATACAGAAGAAAGATGCGAACGCACTCCAAAATGCATCAACTGCAATGGCGCACATGGCGCGTACTCCAGGTCGTGCCCAGTTTGGAAAACAGAAAAACAAATCATAACTTTGAAGACCACAGAAAACCTGTCCTACTTTGAAGCAAAAAAACGCGTCTCTTTCCAACAGAAAGGGACATACTCCGAAGCGGTGACGCGGGGACCGCCGCCGCCTTCGGTTTCTGTCGGCACACAGGTCGATCCGAAGGACCTGGGGTCGACAACCAAGTCCCCACCACAGAAGTCAATGACACAGTCCACAGGGCTGAAAATTTCGCGGGAAGACCACGCGATCCTCGCCGGAGGCCCTCAGGCCCTACTTTCAGCAGTGGCATCCTCGGCGATAGACACCCAGAACAGCTATGCTGAACTGGACCTGTCGCCCTACCCCTATAAGAAGGCAACTACTGGCCCAAAAGACTCTGCCGCTGGAGCAGGGCCTGGTTCAGCGGTGCCAGCAAAAAAGACGAATGCGAAGGCCACGGGCCATCGCAACCAAGAAGCATCCTCCACGTCCACCGTGGAGGAGATGGATGTCAGCGAAAGTCCGCGGACATCTAAAATACACGCATCCACGGAATCTCCGCAGAAATCCGGCGCCACGAAAGTGGCGATGGATACAACTCCTAGTTCGCCACCGCTGCAGCGGCGGCGAGACTCCCTAGAGAAAAAAGGGAAACCACGAATCACTGCTCCTGAAAATAAGTGACTTTCCCCAATCCCCAACTTATCACAATGGCATATCTAATACAATGGAACTGTAGAGGTCTACACAGAAACTACACAGACATAACCGATATGCTCAAAACAATGGCACCTACAGCTGTGTGCCTGCAAGAAACGAACCTTGGGCCACAGCACACAAACATCTTAAAAAAATATAATATTTTCCGGAAAGACCGAGAACAAGCTAGCCGACTCTCAGGAGGCGTCGCTATCATTACGCAAAGCGATGTCCCTGCAAGAAAGGTATCAT
The DNA here is from genome assembly GCF_052857255.1 of Amblyomma americanum. Taxonomy (NCBI): domain Eukaryota; kingdom Metazoa; phylum Arthropoda; class Arachnida; order Ixodida; family Ixodidae; genus Amblyomma; species Amblyomma americanum. Next base: position 197,004,552 of record NC_135497.1, on the reverse strand, counting down.
TAAAGACGAACTTAGAAGCGGTCGCAGTAAACATCATTAGCCATAAAACAATAACAATATGTTCTGTGTACATACCACCACACAACACAATTACTATGCATGACCTAGAAGAACTTCTGGGACAGTTGCCTGAGCCATATGTCATAATTGGGGATTTTAACGCACACTCCTCATTCTGGGGAAGTGAGCATACTGATTCCAGGGGTCAGCTCATCGAGGATTTTATTCTTTCAAATAGCATATGTTTAATGAACACTGGAAAAGCAACGTACTGTTGCCCCAGCTCTGGAAAAATGACCTGCCTAGATTTAGCGTTTGCATCACCATCGGTTTTTAATGATTTTATTTGGGATGTTTTAGACGACCCTCGGGGAAGTGATCACTTACCTACAGTTTTAAAGCTAACATCAGCTACATCCATCATCCCTACGAAGCCACGGCGATGGAAAATTCACCTCGCCGATTGGGCACTTTTCAGAACGAAGGCCACACTAGAAAAAGAATATGCCGAAACCCTTACTATAGAAGAACTAAATGAAAAATTTGTCACATGCTTAATATCTGCAGCAATAGAAGCCATCCCACAAACGTCTGAAATTGCACGAAAAACACATAAAGTTTGGTGGTCAAACGAATGCTCATCGGCTAAAAAGCAGCAAAACAAGGCTTGGGGCAACCTTCGCAGATATCCCACTGCAGGAAACTTGCTCATCTTCAAAAGGGCTAGAGCCAAAGCACGATACATCAGACGCAACACAGAAAGGGCATCATAGCAACAGTACATATCCTCCATAAACAGCTCAATAACATCCAAGAAAATGTGGGAGCAGGTGCGGAAATTCACTGGAAATTTTACTCCATTCACATTTCCAATGCTAACAACGCCCGGTACTCAAACAACATTAGAAGAACAGGCCAACATATTGGGTGAGCATTTTTCCACAGTTTCAAGCTCATCCAACTATACAAACATTTCAAAAGCACAAAACAATAGTAGAAAAACAAAAACTTCCCTTTGGAACATGCATACACGAAGACTACAATCAGGTTATTACAATGCAGGAACTAAACACAGTACTAACATCCGGTAAAATGACAGCACCAGGCCCAGACAATATACATTATGCCATGCTTGCTCACCTCTCTGAGACTGCCATAGAGGCTCTCCTAAAATTTTTCAATAAAATATGGATGAGTGGAGAAATCCCCCAAGCATGGAAAGAAGCAATCATAGTACCCTTCCTAAAACCTGGCAAGCCACCAACTACTCCCACCAGTTACAGGCCAATAGCACTCACTAGCTGTATAGCAAAATCATTCGAAAGCATTCTAAACATCAGACTAACCTTCATACTTCAGTCCCGGCAACTTTTAGATATACACCAGTGCGGTTTTAAAAAGACATGTTCCACAACCGATCACATCGTTCGCTTTGAGAACACAGTTCGGGAAGCGTTCATCCACAACCAGCACTGTATCGGGGTCTTCTTCGACATGGAGAAGGCTTACGATACCACGTGGAGGTTCGGTATCCTCCGTGACCTAGCGGACCTAGGTATCCGCGGCAGGATGCTGAGCTGTTTGAATGACTTCCTAACCAACCGCACGTTCCGAGTCCGCCTAGGTGCAACCTTCTCCAACACTTTTACACAAGAAACTGGCGTACCCCAGGGGTGCATCCTCAGCACGACCTTATTCATCATCAAAATGAACTCAATAGGAAAAGTAATCCCAAAATCCATAATGTACTCTGTTTACGTAGACGACCTCCAAATAGCATGCACGTCATCCAGCATACCCACCTGTGAGCGACAGATACAAATAACAATAAATAAACTGGCTACCTGGGCAGATAGAAACGGATTTAGATTTTCCCCTCAGAAAACAGTAGCGGTTCTGTTCTCTTTGAGACGAGGCCTACAGGCCAACCCCACAATATATCTAAACCAAACCCAATTACCTGTCAAACAAGAGCATAAATTTCTAGGGATAACTTTCGACAAAAAGCTCACTTTCTTGCCACATATAAACACCTTAAAGAAAAAAGCTTCCCAAGCCCTCAATGTGCTAAAACTACTGTCAAGAAAACGCTGGGGATCTGATAGGGCATGCCTATTACATATATATCGTTCTCTGGTTCGCTCTAAGTTAGACAATGGGTGCATAGTATATGGCTCAGCAAGACCGTCCTACATAAAACGACTAGATCCTATCCACAATCTTGGTTTAAGGTTGTCTTCTGGTGCTTACAGAACTTCACCAATAGCAAGTCTGTATGTGGAAACGAATGAACCTTCCTTAGAAGATCGAAGAACTGCACTAACTTGTACATACATCCTCAAAATCCTTTCTCACCCCAAACATCTCTGTTACTCAATCGTCACGAAATGCCCATCCAGAATACTCTTCAACAACAAGCCTCACGCAATTAAGCCGTTGCTCTTGCGCTTCGAAGAAAAATGCCAAGCACTAAACATACTAAATGAAATTAAAAATATTGCCCCAAGATGCGAAGCGCTACCACCGTGGTACACTCTTCCCACAGTGTGTGACGTCACACTAACACGCCTCAGGAAAACTTGTACACCACACGACCAGATAATACAAGAATATCTAGCACTACAAGAAAAATACAGAAATTACACTCCATTTTATACTGACGGGTCAAAAACTCATGCTCATGTAGGAAGCGCAGTAATACAAGGAAAAAATGAAAATGCAGTACGACTTCCCTCATGTGCTACAGTTTTCACCGCGGAGTGTTATGCTATTAGTGTTGCGGTGCAGAAAATAACAAATGAAAACATCAAAAACAGCATCATCTATACAGATTCACTGAGCGTCCTTACAGCATTAAACTCTAAAAATGCCACGGAGCCACTGATTGGAAGCATCATACATAATATAGTAAAGGTCACAACACAAAAACATGTTATAAAATTGTGCTGGGTTCCCAGTCACGTTGGCATTCAGGACAATGAGAGAGCCGACATGTGTGCTGCACAAACCAGAACCATGGAAATAAAACATGTGAATTTGCCTCCTAGGGATTACATGAAGTTAGTGCATAGCAGACTAAGAGACAAGTGGCAAGCTTCTTGGGAAAATGAAGGACACAACAAGCTGCATACCATAAAGCCCATTATAAAAGAATGGAAATCATGCCACCATAAAGAGCGTTTTATCGAAGTAATTTTATGTCGTTTACGCATAGGTCACACACACATCACCCATAACTTCTTATTAACAAAAAAAGACAAACCTGTGTGTGAAATGTGTGGTGAAGAGCTCACAGTAAATCACATTTTAATTTCTTGTTCGCATCTCGAAGAACTTAGACAAAAAGTTTTTACGGTATTTTACAATGAACACATTCCATTTCATCCCGCATTGCTTTTAGGCGAGCAAACACTCGTCGAATTTTCACTTGTTTGTAAGTTTCTAAAGAAAGCCAGTGTTTTAAATCTATTATAATGTAACCTCTGTACACTTGACATAGCATCATCTAACCTTGTGTTTGGCGCATGATAGCCATAGTTGCTTATGCGCCATAAAACCCCATACAACAACAACAACAACCTCTCACTTAATTTCAACTGTTGAAGGGTATTGCCTGCTTCAAAGTTCGTTTTGAGTGACACCGCAACTATACGAAAGCCAATGCCGATGGAACGCTTACCTCGGTCATATTGGCAGTCCTGCATTCTTATCTTTTTTGTCATCTTTGTCTTTTCTTTGGGGCCTTGCTTGCTGCGGGCTCGCTTTTGCACCCCGGCTTTGTCCCCCATCATGTGCACTCGTCGGCAGTGTGCTGCTGAACAGTGCAGCTATCGAACGTTGAGTTTGTGGATGTGACCGCCACGGCGTGTGCATGACGAGTGCCGACATCCAGTGTGCTGCGATCGTGCAGACGTACCAGAGCATGCATAAGACCGTTGACTGCATCCCCCAGCAGCTTTTTTTTTCTGAATTCACGAACTTCGAAAAACTTTGAAAATATTCGCAGTTTTTCAATATGTATTGCTATTTGTTTTGAAGCCGGAATTGGATGCCACGTTATTAGCTGTGATATTTGAAATATTCTAATATTCACACTACTGTGCCAAAAACTATGTGCATCATATGGTGTGTGCATGTATGTATACACAGATACATACTGGGAGCAAAACCTGCCGGTATTTTTTAAAATAGGCTCTCGAGGTATAAAGATTGCATTTGCAGCAAAGTAGCAGCAGTGGTGTCATGTGTGAATGACAGGTGAACGATATTAGCTACAAGGTAACCAAAAAAGTTAGTAGTTGTTATGCCACATTAGAAAAAAATGAACACTAATACAGAAATAACTGCCTCATGTGCTGGAAAAGCACATGGGGTGTGCATAGGAGGATTGACCACAACTAATACACTTATGCTGTCCATTCACAACAGTTATAGCTCGAGCAGGGGCGAGGGAAAGTGGAGCCCTTGCGTGAGTGTAGAGAAGATCTCTCGATGTGAGGCTGTGGGTTCTGTGGTGACAGTGTCAGGCACCCTTGGGACTTCCATACACGACACACTCTTCATCACATGTGAGCACATGATTGAAGATGGATACATTGCAGTGCCAAAACTGTATTGACAAATTGACTGTCATATTCATCGCTGTTGGCATCAGACTGTGTGTTGGGACCCACTTGCTCAGCTGGAACACCTTCTCAATGCTCTGCAGGTGAGGTCTGATCGTTTCGATCATAAGAAACCAGGAAGTCTATGGGAAGCTCACCACATGCTTGGCTGCTGTTATCAACTGTCGCTACCTTTAAGACCTTGTCATCCAGCATGTGTGTCCGCCGACTGCAGGGGTCGTTATAATGGGCTGATCTCCCAAGCTGATCTTTTTGGAATCTTTGCCTTTCATTGTGTTCATTCACAGTATGATCCCCATAGGCTTGACATATTCCGCGGCTTGATTCAACTGCCGGAAAGCCCATTTTAAATGCAAAGAGCAAAAAACACTGAACGAGCTGTTGTGGCATTTCCATTTCTCTTCACCACTTGATCAAGCTATGGTGACTGTTAGGGTCCAGCGCGTGTGTGTTTATGACATTCAGTGTTCCTGTCTCCAACTTGACCATTTTTTTCAAAGCACATGAGGCATTTGGTTGTTCCATATCAGTGTTCATTTTTCTCATGTGCGTCATGGCGAGAACTTTGTGGTTACCTTGTTGTAAGCTGATAAATTGAATTGTAGTATTTAGCTTTTTAACTAATATAGTCAGGTGCCTGTGCATTGTAATAGCTGTATTTGTTTTTAGAGATTAGAAAGCACTATTACGCTCGGCACTATAGTGCAATGAATTATGGTCATCCAGCATATTCGAAAACCGCGCTGCTGTGGAGCTGACATAACAGTTCTCACTGGTACACGTCACAAGGAAGTGCACATGTCTGTCTGTATGACTAGTGAGGCCTACTTTCATACTTTTTATGTTTTGCGTCATTTCTCTTTGTCGAGTGGAACCTCATTAATACATTCCTGGTTCATGCAAGTTCCTGGCTCATATATCCAAAATCGTGAGCAATAAAAATGCCCCATAGAGTTGCACTCTTTTTTTTCTGGTTATTATGTACAATGATAAAGCAGTTTCCGCTAGGTGCATTCATAGTTTCTTCAAATTTTTATTGTGTAATATGTTTGGCGACTGCCAGTAGGTGGGCTAACAGATGAGGGAGGCGAGCCCAGGGGCACCCGACGTCAGATGAAACGCAGTGGCAGTCAACCACCGGGGGAGGTTCTTTGCAGTTCATGAATGCAGTGGGTAAAGCATCCAGAACGGCAACAGTTGAGTCCATGGCTGTACCTAAGCACTCAAGCAAGTGTTTCAGTACAACTCGGCCTCTGCCAAGTGCAGTGCATGTGCCTGCCTTTACAAACCAGCTGAGTCTGCATTATTTGACAAGGGTAATTTTTTTAGGGATATATGTGAGTATTTGAATAACTTGCGAATAGTATTTATTACTCGATTCGATTTGCACTGCATTTTCGCTATTCGAACCTCCTAAACATTCAGAAATTGTGAATTTCCTATTCATCTGAACTCATAGTGAAGCATCACAACATTTCCAACTGGCAGCATCTTGCACTTGTCACTTGAGTTATATGTTCTTCATCATCTGTGTTCCTCATCATCTACTGATGTCACCCACTGATATCACCCACTGATATCACCCACTGATGTCACCCACTGATGTCACCCACTGATGTCACCCACTGATGTCACCCACTGATGTCACCCACTGATGTCACCCACTGATGTCACCCACTGATGTCACCCACTGATGTCACCCACTGATAGCACCCACTGATAGCAGCCCTCCAGTAAGGGGATGTCTGGCCACCTTTCAATGCTTCATGATAACATTCAGTAAGCTCCATTGTCATGTGAGCATTAGGCCAAACTGTGGTATTAGAAATTTTTTCAGTGAATGCAGTTGTTATCCAAAGAATTGTAAAGAAGGTATAAGTCTACAAAATGAGGTTTCATACTATTGCTACTACATGATTCCCCTTACCTTATGTAATGTTCATAATGAATTGTAGCTTGAAGGAAACACAACAGACGGATAGGAGGATACAGGATAAGCTCTATCTATACTACAATAAAGCCTCATTTATTCAGACTTCAAGAGACTGGGAAAAATGTCCAAATTATCCAAAGGTCCGAACCACGGTGCACCGTGCTCCGAATTAACGAATGCTCCTCCTCCCCAAATTGCCAGAAACCGTTTGCATCATAGTAAATTTATTTCTTGAAAATCGGGGTGCCGGTCATCTGCTTTTGAGATGAAAACTGTGCAGCTGCAACGATTTTTCTGAATTATGTCAGGTGTATACTATGTGCACACTCTCGGGATTGTTAACGCAGGTTTACTCCAGAATGGTAAAGGCCTCTGCAGCCTCCTTCACGGTGCGACGCAGTAGCAGTGGAGCCTCGTCACGAGCGTCATCCTTGGGAACAGTGCTTGATGAGCGCACAGTTTCGCCCCAATAGAAGAAAGGAAGAATCACGCGGACAGATCCGAGGGAAACGCGTTGGCAGTGGGACGCCAAGACTTCTGCTTAGAAAATGAAAAGACCAGTGACGCACCAATCAGAGCGTCCGGCTTAAGAGGTGCGCGGGCATCTCTTCTGACGGGATATTTGTCATGACGTGGGATACTGGCATGATGGATCGCCCACTATGTTGTTCATACAGTGACGCGGCCTCCGGTCAGGAGTGCATCCGAATTAACCGGTGTGGACCCAGCAGCATCCGAATTAACGAGTGTCTGTTGCCATAGACTTGCATCGGCGTTGGCTGAAACCATGTCTGCAGTTCAAATTTTCCAGATTTCTGAGTTAGCGGGGGTTGAATTAATGAGGTTTCACTCCATCCATTGTGTTTCTTTCGTGCTACAATTCATCATTGGTATTAACCAACTTCCCTAACTTTCAGCATTAATTAACTTTTAATTAATGCCTGGTAGGCCTTAATAGGTGTAGTAAATTATGCTGATGGTGGATGAAATCAAAATTTGTTTGCAGCATTTCATTTTCTTTTCATAGCTGTTTTTTTATGCAAAAGCATTTGTCGTTAGCTTGAACTGCCTGTGCTAATTCGAAAATATTCAACTATTCAAAAATGTTCGACTCTGCTCCGTTCACAACCAATTTTTATGCTTTGTATTTGCTTCACTACCTAAAATTTGATGTTTGCTCGCATCTAGTTTTTTTTTTCTTCATTGAAATAGTGAAGAACACAGCTGGTAGAAATCTATAGATGTGAGCTGACACCTCTGGGCAGGCTGCAAAAAATCAGCTGAGCCACAGTCAAATGAACAGTAGTCTACTGTAGGCTCCTAGCACTATCATGGCATTAGAAGTTGGACTGGTAGTATGAAACATGTGTATGTAGTTGTGTGACTACTACTTCTACATGTATGCATTTTATTTCAGTGAACTTCCTATTAGATAACTTGTCTGGTAAATTGGCTTTAGAATGTACTGAATATCAAGTGTTAAGTAAACAAAGTAACAAAAATCACTGAATTAAACGAATAGGATTAATGCAAGGTGTGCTATGCACTTTGACTGCATTGCGAGTGAACACCAAATTTCACTACAGAATACCAATAATTGTTTTTTAGCTTTTTTTGCCTGTTTAGAGTCATACATGTATCTAGGTCAGGGATTCTCAAACTTTTTTCCTTCAAGGAACCCCAAAAGCCTTCAACATGTGCCAAGGAACCCATCTCCCTATCATAATCTGTCATCACAATCTTTCGGTGTTGCATTTGAATAGACCTTTTTCGTGAGCGCCAAAAGCCGGTGCAGCGCGAAAGAAATCACGCCCTCGCATGCCACAGAAAGACCCAGAATCTTGGAGAAACAACTTCTGTTTACCCATGGAGAGTGCGTACCCTTGTGTGTAATTTGTGATGACTTCTCCACTTCACTCGCGCGCAGCGACACTGGGGTCGGAGAGAAGAAACTCGAAACCTCTGGAAACCTCACTCCTCGCATGACCAATGGCAACGCAAGCCTAGGTGGGAGGGTGAAAGAGCTTTTGTACTGTGGATGCTATGTTTACGTGCACGCCTGCTTTGGCACCATGTGACAAACAGACACGACGCACCATATATAGTCGCCCCTTGCACGAGTGCACGTAACACGTGTCGCCTTGTTTGCCACGCTCCTTCCACACCATCTTGCCGGCGTCCTAAACATACGTGCACTGGCACAGCAATGTCTTGAGCAATGTCTTGGTACGCTGCCAGGTTTTCCGGGTGAGCCGCCGCCGCCGGCACTCCTGTTGCGGTGCTGTTACTGGCGCGCTGCCAAGGTCTGTGCAGCAGATGGCACCGACGCCAATGGCAGGAAACTGCGGAATGAGCCAAGAAGAGCTAATGCTTTGAAATTAGTGTTTAACAAACCAGGTACTGTGTCTGCTTCACATACACCAGAAGCGTACCAAAAAGTGGGGACAGGCCAGAGTGGGTGCTTGCGGAACCCACAAAAGCAGCCCATGGAACCCAGATTGAGAATTGCTGATCTAGGTCATTGCTCAGCTGGGCGAGGTTATGTTCTCGAAGTCTTCATAGTTTCTCAGCTGAACCAGTGAAATGATATTTGCATTGAAACAGCTTGGCTACAATTTATTGAGATGAGTTTTGGAGCAAAACATGGCCAGATTGTAAATATTGTGTGGTTGCTGTAAAAATGGGCTTGCTTGTTTTTGAACACCGAACGTTTATTTCTACTGCTCCTGTCTATATCTTCATCATGTCTCGAGTGCACTGGCTGTCAGCCTCTAATTCTTGTGTGTAGTGGAACATGTGTTCACCTAATGGTTTGTTGCTGGTTGTGTCTGCAGGCAAAGCGACTAATCAAAGGAGATTCCAACCGTGAGCTGGGCATCTTTGAACGTTTTTTTGCGGGCTCCCTTGCTGGCAGCATTGCCCAGACAAGCATCTACCCAATGGAGGTGAACAAATGGCACTGCTTGGGGCTTTATTTGTGGGCACTGTCTTGTTGCTTTTCGATTGTCATTTATGCAGGGGTTGAACTGTTGTTTTTGTTTTAGTTTGGTGGAAATTTTTGTTTATTTGAAAAGGCAGTTTTTGTTTTTTGTTTATGCGAATATTTTCTGCGAATGAATTAACTTTTTTTTTGTTGATGATGTGTGGCATTCCTGTGCAGTTTAGAGTTTATCTTGGTTCATTTGTCAGCCTAAGCTTTTGATTTACCAGTAATTAACGCACAAATCATTGTTGAGTACTGGTAAAGCACTTATAGTTATGTCTAATTGCAGAAAGAATGCTCTCACCAATAGAAAAAACTGATGGCAGTCAAATGATTGAGTCATGAAACAAAAGCTTAAGTGGAAGTTGATTTCTAGAACATGTTGCCCAGTTTATTGCTGGGGTGTTGAGCAAGAAGGTGATTCATCAACGGGGTATGCATGCTGATGACAGTGGTGGAACTGCCGCTTTACCGTCATGGTGGCCAGAACATGCCACCTTTTCTTGACACATGTGCATGGTGTCTAGTGTCCTTAAAAGCAGTGAAGTCACCTGCTTAACCAAGTACCTAAGCGGGCGATGGCAGTGAACAGCACTGTGCTTGCAGACCACGTTTAGTGACGATGTGGAGCCTCTCGTCTGCAGAGGCATGTAAAATAGCAGAATGATACCTCAAAGTGCACAGCTGTGCTACTTAATCCAGTGGTACATTATCTCACCATGCAGCTCGCTTCCGCATTTTGTTAATTCTCTCCTGTGACTGAGTACAACACCTACTATGTAGCAGGCTAGCTGCGCCATGCATGTCAAGAGTAAGGACATTTCTGGCTTAAAACCGAATTTCAGATATTAAGTTTCCAAACCCCTACTTAAGCATAACTGGCTATTCTCAAATTTGTGTGGCTGCTTTGCCTCCTGGTCCTGGCTAGCTAGCAAGCCAGCCAACCGTCACTATGGCATGTGCATTAGCATTGTGTTATGATGATGGGGCAATGAGTTTCTCTGCCTCATGTCATGTTCTCTTGTGCCTCACCTACGGCACTGTGTGAGGCAGATCCTGGCTTGGAACACAAACACAGCCAGCATTGCAGCATGTAGAAAACAAGTTTTTTTTTTTTTTCTGTCTCCATGCCATTGGTATAGAAAGATGCAGAGGGTGAAGCGGGTTGCATCGACGCACACATGAAGGCTATCAGGCTTCCACCAGCTTATGGGTCCTGTATCTTTTAGCCTCGGGGAACCCTTACGGCTTTAAAAATTCCTGCCCGAGAGGCATACAAAAAGGAGCATGTAGACGCATGGCAGCTCAAGAAACGCTCCAATTCAGTTAATAACTAACTACAGTGAAACAGTCTGCAATGAAAAATTATAGTGTGATTACCGTATAGTCCTGCAATTAAGTCTACCTTTTTTACAAAAATGGCCATCCAAAATTTGTGGGATCAACCTATAATGGAGCCAACCTATTTATGGGGTCTGTAATTGTCCCAGACGAGTGGTAGGTACTACTATGCGCCACACGCCGGTGACCATTTTCGGCAGGACACATTTTCGGCAGCTTCACGTAAAAAAAAAATTTCTTCCTTTGCAAGCAAATCGGTTCCACCTGTTGTTTACCCGGCTCGTTCACGCCAATGGTTGCTTCCACGGAGGAGCGGCAGGTTGCCCAGGAGCAAACTTCCAACAATCTCCGGGGCATGTGTTACATCGGAATCTGAAACTATGGGACCGTTGGCAGTTCTGTTTGCAGGAGTAGTTGGTCAGTCCGCACGTGTGTGTGTAAGGCAAATAAGGTGCCATTTTTTTCGCTTTTGATCTGCATTTGCTTCAGGCTGCTTGCGTTGTGATTGCATCGTTGTGCATTTATTACTCCAGTAGCGTGTGCACCGCAATTCCATCCTGTGGGAAATTACTAAACAGCCTGCAGCAGCAGGGCAAGGCAGGAGGGCGGGGGTTGTACATAGTCAACTTAGATATGGAATCAACTTTCTTTTGGTCAGCGAGGGCTATGAGTCTGCTTATATTTGGAGTGTATTTGGCAGTAAACGGTAGTCCGAAAATAAAGTGGCTGAACGCAAAGGTGGGGTTTGAGGCATACTTGGATTTAGGTGCACAAGGAATCCCAAAAAGCACTCTGCAGAACCCGGCTTGACAGCCTCTGCACCGGGTTATTGAATCAGCTGGGGGAACTTGGTCACCGCAGCGTGTACAGTCCCGCGTTTGTCTCTCCTTTCTTTTTCGTATGATTGATGACGTTATTTTTTTGCAGAACAATGCAATCACTAAGGAGCTTTCCTATGCAGCTAATGCTGTAAACCTTTTGTTGAATTTAAAGAGCAGAATGTGGGTAATTGCTGGTCACATGCAAGGCCAGCTGCATTTTACCATGCGCTCTTGTCAGGCTAGAATGCCTGCAGACAGACTTGTTCAGCTATATTCCGCATTTCTTTTTGGTGTTCTTGCTTCCTTTGTTGCATTTTCTTTTCCCATACAATGCAATGCAGTCACAGAAACTTATTGGCCCCTTCTTCCTTGGGATGCTGGTTGGCGTGGACAGGTTGAATTATTTGTGTTATGCATATATATTTGGCGTTATGCCTTGCAAATGAAACAAAGTTGCCATAGCTGTTGAGCTTTGTCAGAAAATTCAGTTGGCGGCTTAACTTTCAAAGCATGCTTATAAACAAGTGAGCTGCATTTCCAAGACGCAAGCATCATTATTATCACCGAACAGATTTGTGTTTCGTTGGAAAAAAATCCCAACTTGTTTGCCTGCTTAAAATGCTAAATGCCAAAATCCTAATAAATTTGTGCTCTGTTTCTGGTGACGATGCAGGTGCTGAAAACCCGTTTGGCACTACGCAAGACTGGTCAGTACAAGGGTATAGTGGATGCAGCCTACCAGATCTATCGCAATGAAGGGTTGCGCAGCTTCTACAAGGGCTACCTGCCAAACCTTCTTGGCATCATTCCTTACGCTGGCATCGACCTGGCCATTTATGAGGTGGATTTGCATTTATGCTGGAGCTGTGTTAACTATCGGCTTCAGAAGCACTATGCAGTGATTCTAACGTTTAACCTGTTTGTGATGGCATTAATTTTAGAGTGGTGTGTTAGGTTTGTGTTTTAGGTTGTGTTGTGGTTCCATGGGCAAGAAGTCATGTTCACTTAACAGTGTTGCTGCCTAACTGGGGAATTAACGCCCCTATCACATTGGTGTGAATTTTCTTAGAATTTTTTCAGTGAACAAATTATGTTAAATTGGTGAAAATCAGCATTTTAGCCCATTACACACGTATTGTAATAATTTGAGTGCAGAATTTCATCATAACCAAGTTTAATCGTGTACAAGCAGCTGAAAATTTATGTAGTAAATGCTAGCTTTAATGTGGTATAGGTAGGTAAGTCAAAATAAATGGCAGGAAGAGTAATGTGTTCGAGTTCAGAACATCAGGAATAAAAGCTACACAGAGCAACCTCACCGCATGAGCAAAAAAAAAAACAACCAAACAAAAAAACCAGGAAAGTCGCATAATTGGCTGTAAAATATGAAAGGCAAATTGGGACCATTGTGCAAGCAGCCTGCACAATGCTGCTGTATCGCAAACTGGTCTGGCAGTTCTATTCACCCGTGGACCATACGCATGTGCACATGTCTGCAGTTAAGCAGGGCCCAGTTTCTTATGTTGTTTCTTTCCCTGTAAACCAGCTAAAGTGTCTGCACAAGCAGTCGTGCATGTGTGTCAGCACCTGATGTTTACGAAGTTTTCATTTTTGGCAACATGCGGCGCCACAGGCTTACAGTAAAAAGGTGCTGATTTGCCGTGCCACTGATTTGTCGGTAGGCACTGGAAATACAATTGAAGACGCCGATGCTATGCTGCTCCCCTTCCCCATCTCCTACGTCACGGTGCACGTTGACAACAACGTGAGTCTGTGCGTTTTTGATGACTTCGGCCCCAAAAGTTAATGTAGTTCAAAAAATGCTCATTTTGGTTTTTGTACTTTTACTGATGTCTGCCTTTGAATGAATTGTTCTGAGCTTTTCATGGGAGGCATTGCAGTATGGTAGAGAGCTGGGCCAGTTGGTACATAGTTCTAAAGGAAAAACCAGCGGAATGGCGCAGGCACAGAGAGGGACACAGGACAGCGCTGGTCCCAGGAACACAGCACAGGACCCAGCGCCGTCCTGTGTCCCTCTCTGTGTCTGCATCCTTCCGCTGGTTTTTTATTTAAAGGCATTGCAGTTGTTTGCAAGCATTCATTCTGATTTTTGTACACAGGCCTTCTGTTCCCCTGTTTGTGCAGGCCAGCACCAGGAATTTGAGTTGTATTTAAGTTTGAGATACTAAGTCTGTGTTGTAATGGAGCTTTCTGTCAACATTCCTGCTAAGCTGTTGACAGCAGCGTAACCTGAGTGCAATTTTAAGGCAGGCCTCATTAGATGCATTTCACCTGTGGTGTCATTTGATTTTTTTTTCATTTGTGTATTTTAGTTTGCAAACTAGCACATCTATCTCAGACCCATTGTTTCATTGACTGCATTTGCTTGTCATGATAATGGCCCATTTTTCTGGCTGGGAAGGCCCTCACTCAGTTATAAGTCATGCTGTTATCTATGCGGGAAGCTGTTACCTCAAGTCATTGCATTCTGCTTGCTGCCATGTGTGTTCAATATACTTCAGCCTTTCTTTCATCAATGTTTTTTTTATTGTTATTATTGCATTTATTACATAGATTTAGCTGTGTGTACAACAGCTTTACATACCATATTTACACGATTGTAAGTCAACCCTATTTTTCAAAATTTAAAAATCCGATTTGGGGGGGGGGGGGGGGGTCGACTTACAATCGAAGCGAAAACATGGCACTATAAGTAAAGGCAAGACAAACAAGGTATCGGGCATGCCATAGCGTGCTGCATTTTTGCTGCGCGGCTCCGTCGCATCGCTCTTGGTGCTGGCCTTGAGGAGCTACTATGTCAATGCGCAGAACTGGCATCCCCTCCCCCTAGGCGGGGGCCAATGGCGGTTATCGATAAGCAGCAAACTGGCACCCCACACTCCCCACACGTGGCTGCAGACTGCGTCTGCTGATAAGCAGTGGCGGCCCAATGACACAATCGCGTTCTACGGGAAGCTCAAGCGTCCAACATGTTTCCTTTTACTTTCAAATGCGCGCTCGGCGCTCAATGGAGCGTTTATAGTTGATGGAAGGGCCGCTGTTCCAATCGAGGCAGTGCCCCCATTCGGAACAGCAGCGGTGCCGAGGAGTGTCGGAAGCCGGCGGACGAGCGACACCATTCATGTGTAGTTTCTCTGGCTCTGACGTAGTTGACTACTGCCGGTCGCATTTCTCCAGTTTTAATGTAGTGCTTCATCAGTCGTTATTTGTGCTCCGTGTCCGGTAAGCGACCGGCGCTCGTTCACGGCTACATTCAAGATGGCTGTCATTGTTTACGCCGAAGAAACGAACAACTGCGCGCCGGGCCACAAGTTCGACATTCGCAATGGGTGATACAGGTGTGGCAGCTGCAGCAAGGAAAATTTTCAGCTGTTCCGCTCGATATCGTGATGTGGCTGTGCGGGATTTCGCTGGACGACGATGTTAGAACGACGTTCTGTGGGACCGCAGCAGCGATCACGACGGCAGTGCTAGTGAGGACGATGGCGCAAGTGTTGATGAGTAGTCCAGTAACTAACACATTTTCGTTTTGGAATGTGCCCATGGGAGCTCCCGCGCACGGCAGCCGATAGCGGCTGGCGATAAACGGCGGCCACTGGATAATGCTGATGATGATTATGGGTTTTTATGGCGCAAAGGCATCGAGGGCCAAAGAGCGCCATGGCACAAGGTATTTTCCGTTTCTCAGGGTGGGGTCAAAGACCCATTTCCCAAGCATTTCACCCTAAAGAAGCCGAGCAACAGACCAGGGGAAAGCTTGTACCCATTGTATCACCGGTGGGTACTCGGCGGCACTGGGGATTGAACCCAGCACCTCCCGCATGCGAGGCCGATGCTCAACCACTAGGCCACCGCTGCAGTGCTGGATAATGCTATCGCGCTCAACTATTCAAGGCCAAGCTTAAACAACCTCGAAGTTTTTTTTTCTTCAGAAATGTGATTTGGGGGGGTCAACTTACATTCTAGTTGACTTACAATCGTCTAAATACGGTACGTAATGGCCTATTGGGGATTGTAGTGCGCATGTGCAGAACGCAAGCACAAGCTCCGCGTCTTATGTAAGCAAGCCAGCACAATTTGCATTGCAGCCTTTGTGGTGCTTGCATGATTAACATTGACAACATGGTGGCGCCCTGTTTGCCCGCTTCGGACCAAATTAAGCACTAGCACTGTATTCTTTGATGCGATAGCTTGCTCCAAATTGTTGCAGTTGTTTTGATTTTGAGCATTCTCACCCCGTACATAATGGTACTATAGGCCACTAATCATTGTTTTTCTAACAAATTGGCGATTTTCTTGCTCTTAAGCCTAACTACAGACTGTTCCACAATTATACGCACGCCGTGGAATCTTCCTCACAGCTAAACCGGTGAATTCTTCGAGCTCAAATTTCACACAGAAATGGTATTTAGTCGGCATAATTATTTTATACCACATTTCTTTTTGGTACTTGCCGGTATCAATAAGCAGTCTGATAATCGCATCGTCTGTGGCGACGACGAAACGAAACAGGCCGCTCTTTGAGTGATTGCACCAGTGGCGCCATCTCGTTGGTCGACCATGGACATTAGGCGAAGGTCGGGTGTCTTTTGCGGGGAAGTCTGAAGACTCTTTAGCAACTGTTTTATCAATGGCCACAAAAAACTTAGTGTGGCCAAAACTGCACTAAGTTTGAAGACTTTCGCAAAACACTCCCCCACATCCTTTGCCAAATCTCCATGGCCGACAAACGTGATGGCACTACAGGTGCACTTGCTGAGAGAGTGGCCTGTTTCATTTCGTCATTGCCGCAGACGATACAAATATGAATATCCGGTTTTTTCTTATTGATTCAAGCAAGTACCCCGAACGAACCGAACAAATGTGGTATAATACAATTCTTCCGACCAAATGCCTCTTCTGTGCGATATTTGAGCTTGAACAATTCTCCAGTTTAGCTATGAGGTGCATTCTATGGTGCACGTCTAATTGCAGAACCTGCTGTATGTACGATGTACATTATCATCATAGCAGCAACACCGGGCAAAACAGGTCTCCTTCTTTATGTTGCTGTTTACATTTCTGTCTAATTTAATTGTTCTACTCCTTGAAAAAAAAAACACTTTTAATCCACTCAGTATTGCCATTATTAATCCTGAAAAAAGTTCTTGGCCCATAGCTGAGGAGCTTTGACATACTGTCACTAGATGGCACCACGGTGTGCTACGGTTCTTGTGTGCTGCGCTTGCCATTTTTTGCTCAAACTCATTGCTAAGACATGCAGCGGTTCACCGTGACGTGCACCAGTTATGTACACACTGCTTTTGCGGATGCACAACTAAAACTGTCTATTATGGAAACTGCAGCAGTTGTACCTGCAAGTATGGCAAATTGAAAACTGTAAAAAAAAAATTCATTTGCAGAGACGTGCTCATAGTGGAACCAGCTGGCATGTTAAGGTGTTGGTGTGTGTAGCAGTGTCTCATATCCTTTTGTCTCTTTGTAGCAGTCTGGCAAAGAAAATGTGTGCTTTCTTCAGGTCTTTTCTTAGCCGTATTGCAGTGCTTGTACCTATGACTGGGTCCTCATGCTTTCTGAGCAAGAACGAAACTGATCCTTTTTTGAGGAAACCTATATCTCTGAGGTTGTGTAAAAATGAGAGATGTTATTGTCTTTATGTGGAGCTTGTTAATTTTACATGAATATTGTGAAATATGCTGTGCAACTATTTTTTTTTTACTTATGTATGCCTGTCAATGTGAAGAATTTTTCAAATTTATATTGTTGCCTGGCAGTTCCTGCAACATTTACTTTGTTGGGGCTTGCCTGATTACATACTTAGTACACTTTTTTGTCATCAAACAGGTCATGCTTTCTTTAGTTTATTCCAGCTCACTGAACTGTTATTTGGCAATTCAAGAAAATGCTGCAAATTTCACAGTGCATTTTTTTTCTTAGAAAACATAGCGCAAAAAGGACACGGACGACACAGAAGTAAACAGTGACCATTTGTAGAATTCTGCCATACTTCTTTTTCGACCAAAAACTGATTTTCAGCTGGCATTCACAAAAAAAAGAGGGAGGTGCCCTCCTCATCTGTTTAAACTTAAGTCAACCCTTCATTATAATTTCCATCACACTGATGTAGCAAAATCAGCCACTTGTTTATTTTTTTATTCAATGGGCATAAGCTAGAGATAGGTGCTCGGGACTTAGAAGGGTGTGGTAAACCAGTGTATTCTTTCAATATCCATTTTCTGCAAGTGGTCTTGAAGGTAGGCGGTGATTGTCCAGAGTTAATGCAGATAATTTTATATTATTTTCGCAGAAACATTTTGAAAGGGTTCCTTGCTGAAATCTGTGAGTAGATGAAGGGGCTTCTCTCTCTTTTTGTTCCTAAAATGAAGGCTTAAGTGCAGTCTCTGAACTAGAGTTTTTGGCCAGAAAATAAGCCTTGGTGAGAAGTTGACTTTAAGAATTTCGCAAATAGTCAGTTGGCATCGTGAAAGCTTGTAACCCCTAAACAGGAACGTCGTTAGAGGGTTGCATGCATTCAAAGAAAAATGCTGAACAGATTTGTCACAATTCTGTTACATCTTTTCACCATGCTCTTAGATTTGGTTTTTCACGTTCATAATTCCTGTTTTTTTTTTTAATTTTTATTGCACACATTAATTATATTTTGATCATTGCTGTGAATGTTAGTTTTTGGCCAAATTTTTTTACAGTTCCATGAAATTTGTTATACATATGTGGGCTTGGCTGTATTTTTGTAATAACAACAGGAGCTAGTGTTTCATGTGCAACAATGTGTTGGTCTTGTAACATCTCTTCTCTTGTTATTTTTATGTAGCATTTTTTGTTGTCTTACCTATGACAGGAGTAAAAAATAGGCTGCTTGAAATGAACAGTTAAAAATATGGAGAAATGAATATAGTGTAATTAAGACTATAAGTAGTCATACATTTCTAATCATGGAAGCGAGGCCCTTGCGTTACTTTCTGAGCTTTACGTAGGTAGTGAAAATAACAGGACATAGACGTTGGTAAACTTGTGTTTGCATGAATACAATGCCTTTTTTCCTCATGTCATCTGCTTAAGAGTGCACCTCACATTATATTTGACATTGAGGTATGAATACAGCACAAGTTTCTTTTGCTGCTGTTCAAGATAGCTACAGTGACACACCTTGTGAGAAGCCAGCCTTTTGACAACCTCGAGGGTGGGATAGTTGTAGGGGAAAAGCAGGCATGAGCAAATGGAGAGTCCACAAACATGAAAATGACTTGGATTGTAAAAGCCAGCACAGGGTGTTGAGAAACAGAAAAGTGTGAGAGCTGTGTAAAGTAGAGAAAAGAAAATGGCGAATGGGACGTAGGACCAGGCAGGAAGAAGCACAATGCAGCAGCATCGCAGTATGATGGGATTGATGATGGTAGCCAAGCTGTGAGCATGTTAAGCCCAGTTTCCCACTCTGCGCAGTTTGAGCTTACATTGTACTACTAACAGGGAATGTGATAATTGAAAATTAATCATTAGTACATAATGAGATGAATAAAGCAGGAAAATGTTTCTGTGTGGTAGTAAGTACCAGTGAAGTTACCAGAGTGCATCCTGAGAGCTGCACCATTACCAACAGCCATAACAACAACCATATGATAAAGACGCTGATGTAGAAGAGATTTTTGCTGCTCTGAGTGATTTACTACCTAGGGTTTTAATTTTTATGGTCTCGAACTCACCCATTGCATTATTTTCATGCAAATATAGCAGCTGCTGTAATGGCCATGCCATTTGCAGGGGTGTTGCTTGAGTTATTATTTTGTGCTGTTTTTTTGAGGAAAATTTATTTGTTAAAAGCATGTATGCAGTCGAACCCAATTATTTCGAACTCTGTTATATCGAATTACCCTTTATATCAAATAACTTTTTAGCACTGTAAAGCTACAACATGAACGTACAGGAAAATGTATAGCTACATCGTACAAAAATTAGCCATCGCATCCAATAGATCAAACTTCGGGCAACACCAGGTGACTCAAGAAGCCGGCTTTCCCTCCCTCAGCACATCTCTGGAAGTTAGCTCACTGTATCGACCTGCGGGTGCTATTGGTGCTGTGGTGCAATGTAACATGTGCAGACCAATGATGCGATTTCCCAACGTAGGCGGCGGGCACATACCCAAGCAACCAGAACATGCGTTTTTAGCGCATTGCGTCAGTTGTGCTGTGTTGTCACACAGTTTGCATGTATGGTGCGCCGTGCTGCCAGTGCGAATTTCACATAGTTTTTGTCGTCTCTGTGTACACGATGGCAGCGGTGAAATGAGAATCTCCCTTTCTCCATGAAACTGGAAATTATCAAGCGAATTGAATGAGGTGAGAAGAAGTCCAAAGTTGCCGCAGGGTACTACAAGATTCCGAGAAGCACGCTGAGCACCATTTTGAAGAACAAGGCTGACGTTCAGGCTATAAAGAAGAAGAGACCCGTCGGGAAAAAGCAACCCTCTGCGATGCTTGCAGAATGTGCTTTCGGTTCCGGTGATCTACAGGTGTATTGAAGAGCATGGATGACCTGCAGACTTTTTTCCATGTGGCTGTAATCTTGGAATGATGACCTAGAGGCAAAATCTAAATGTCCACCTCATTGTAGACAACGACTGTGCCCACCGCTGCAGTGCTAGTTTCAGCAACATTGCGCTTTGCTTCCTGCCGGCAAATGCTTCGTCGATGCTCCAACCTTTGGACCAGGGGATAATGTGCGCTGTGAAGTTTGATTGTAGGAAACGTCTGATTGAATGGCTCCTGCAGAATGTGAGGACTGGAAGGGACCAAAAAATTGATGTCTTTGGTGCCCTGTCTATGCTGAGTGCATTGTGGAATGATGTCAGAAACGAGACAGAACCGCTTCAGGCATTCTGCTGTCTGCTTTCCCAGAGAATACTGAGCAAATTCTTTGTCTGGTGAGCTCGATGAAGCTGTCGTAGGTCTTGATGATTTGTGGAACCAGTTGTCACAATTTCCTGGTGCTGTTTGTGATAGGGCAGCCATAGGCGACCGCCTTTGCGGACGACGACCTTGAGACCATGGAATAGCTTGTGGACAAAGACGTCATTGCTGACGTCGCGGATAATCAGGATGCCACTGATGCAAATTGTGGCGAGGACTTGTTGAACCTGTGCCCACGTGTTTTAGTGTGCTCCATGCGCCCAGCATGGTTCGTTGCTATGGTGCATCGATAGAAGGCTGTGGTATCAGCTGTTCGGATTCCATCGATAGCTTAGAAACATGGGTTCTCTCTGAAGTAATGAAGATGAAGAACAAAAAATTAATGACTATTTCACTCGGTAATATAGGCGCAATAAGTGGCTGTCATAGAAGTACATTTTTTTCCATCTCAGTGTGTTTGTGTGCTGTTAATTGACTGCTACTTTTATATCGAATTCTGTGTTATATCGAACTCTGTTTTTTTTTAGAGTTCAATATATGTGGGTTCGACTGTGAACAGAACTTGCAAAATGATGGTTCCTTCTTATTGAGATAGCTTGATTGTGCAAACGCTGTAAAACCAAATGCTGTGATTAAGACGGGCACCTCTGGCCAAGCAGTTTTTGCACCTGCCATCAACAAGGTGTTATGTTGTAGAGTTGCTTTCCAACAACAAGAAGAAGACCCCACCCACCCACCACCACCCTCAACCCACCTCCCCCACCTTCACCTTCCAGAAATATTCTGTCGCATGTGTGAAGCCTCGGCTTAGAGTAAAAGCATCAAAGTAATCATTGAGCATAAATCTAACTCATTTCCCAGAATTATTGCCTCAGGTGTCTGATTGCCCCGTACATTTTTTTTTTTATCTCTGCCTTGAATGCAGACCCTCAAGAAGTTGTACTTACGGCAGCATGACCTGACAGACGACCCTGGCATTCTAGTGTTGCTGGGATGTGGCACTGTGAGCAGCTCCTGTGGGCAAATTGCAAGCTACCCACTGGCCCTTGTGAGGACCAGGCTGCAGGCACAAGGTGGGAATTTTTTGTGACCTTTTTCACACAAGATGTTTATTTCATGTTCACCAAACAACTTTGATAGTGATTGAAAAATGATTCAAAATCAGCCTTGAGAAGTGCTTAGAATCCTGCACCACAGCTTTCTTTGAAATTTACATGAAAACACGTGATTATCACTTCTTTTCACTTGTTAGCCACTTCATATAACTCATCCTGGGAAGGCACCCTACTCATGAGCTAGAAATGCTGACAATTGATGCTTACTTTCCTTCAGCATGAAAGACTAGGTCGTTCACACAATTTTCTTGGTTCAGAGTGCAATTTCTTTTAGAAAACTTACAAGGAATCACAGTTGAACCCCGCTACTATGAAGTCCTCTTGAAATAAATTTTTTGTACAGTGAAGTATATTTGATTTCCAATCAGTTCACAAAGTTTCGCTTCAGCAAATCACCTCATCTGTACTACTCCAATGAAATTTGAGTGATGCCGAGCATAATTTCAAATACCTTTTTTTTTTATTAATGTGCCAGGTAATTAGAAATCAACTGTGCCCACATCTTTGTAAGCATGGTTGATGGGCATAGTTGAGCATCCACCGCAGTACTTTGTCTGTGACTCGTCCCACCAAAAAGCATCATGATGCCCATCTTTTCTTAATTTTAACAAACACATTTCGCTGTAGCTGCAAGAGATGGTGCCACAAACTTCACATGGAGGGTCAAAATGGTAAGAACGCGGAATTCAAAGGTGGAAATTCGCCTTGTATAAGAAAATATGAGCAGGCTTAAGTCGCGTCTACTTATGTGGACACAGAGCCTGAAGGCGATATATGGGAATTGGCCCATTTAGCTATCGCGTCATACCCTTAAGGTGGAGATGAGCGTTTTCTACATCCACGTTGTGAGGGGTGCGACGGAGTAGCGGTGCAGCTCCACTGCGTTGCACTATGAAGGATGCCGGGGAGGCCCTTGCAATTTTTCAGCAGTTCTTTTCCGACGCTCCAGACAGTATGCACGCAATAAAGCATTGATTGAAACATAAAATATTCATTGCCACGTTGTTCTTATCTTAAAAGCAGGCACCCATTACCCAATTTTTCATTAAATAAATCTGCCGTGATGCAAGCAGTTCGTCACAGTTTTTCAGGGTCATTCGATAATCCCAACGATTTTTCCATTATATTGAAGTTCAGATTAACGAGCTTTTACTGTACCAGAGTAAAGCACATGAAAACAAAAATTTAATCAGGAAAAGATTCATAATGCTTGCATGATTTCCATAGACTGTTCTGAATGTTCTTGGGGTGTTCACATGGTAAACTTTGAAGGTTGCGCATGATTATTCTTCAGAACCGTCACTTTGCAGAATGCCACAAGTTCTCTTATCAACTCTGTGGCCTGCATATACTGATGAGTTACCATAGGATGAAGTGTTGGTGAGTGAGCCAATGTTCTCCAGGCATGTGTGGAGACCATACGTGTGTTTGGGATGTGATAGAGTCAGACGAACGCTCGGCTTCAATCAACCAAGGGAACAGGCTCGTTTTCTGAAAAGGTACTCGACAGTTTTCTATATTCACACCAGCAGTCAAGTCATAGAAGAGCGTGCAGAATATAACTTACCCTATACCAGATGTTTCAGTGAACATTTTAAAAATTCCTGTATACTATACAGGGGTCAAAAAAGAAAAAGCTATTTTTTTTTAGGAACAAACTCAGCTCCGGCAGACGTCATTAATTTTTAAAATTCTTCAAGTTAGTTGCATAATTACCTAACCAGTTCTTGAAATAAGAGTCGTTCACTAAAGCCCTGTAGCGACAGGAAATCTGGTGCTTTTTACTGCGCAAAACCAGAACGCAACAACCGGTGGTGATGTGTTGTGATGCCTACGGCACCAGATTCATGCACTTATGCTCGGCACAAGAAAAAAAAAAGAGACATTGCTAACTATGGGGCCGTCAGTTTTATGAGCTATAAAGCAAAAGAAAGTGCACATCATTGTGCAGTAGCAAAGATAGCTTAAGTTGAGCAGTGTAGGCAGTGCAACATGTCACCTCCAGATGCTTTGCTTTCACTAAACTATGTCTGCACCTCATGTACTGTGTTTCGGTTTTGTGCTCCATTTAAAACTTGAAATGATATCATCATCTTTGTGGTTACAAACTTGCTATCAGCCCTAACTACCATACTGTGCAGTTTAAAAATTGATTTGTAAATATTTGTCACTTTGAGGAGTCACTAACTTGGTGGTTTTCAAAATATTGATGCCTACCACAGCTGACAATTTGCTCTTGAAAAGTTTTCTTTCTTTATTGGCAACCTTAGTTTTAGAAATTTTGAAAGGGTTCGCTGAAAGGCGTGGTTGTTTAAAAAACCTGGATGTGACAAACCTCTGTGCAACGAATTCCTCGATATTACAAATTCTGGATTCCCCATTGCTGCCCCTTTTGAAGTGTGCGTATTTGTGAACTATATGAAATGAAGCTGTTGCAGCATTTGACCTTGATATAACGAACTCGCGACGCCAACTAAGCTACCCTAGTACTGTGTTACATGAAATTTGGCTGACCCTCGCGATATAATCATGACAATAACACATAGAAATGTCTGTGATTACTACGAGCAACCGCAACTGACACAACACGCCATGCTGCAGCGCCAGCAGTGTGTCTACAAGGCAAATGCAGCAGTGTCCACAGCTTTTACTTTTGTGACGTTGCACCACGTGGCTCTACAACAGTTCATCTCCGTAGCAGCAGAAAACAGTTGGACACAGTAAAAAAAAGACAGAGGATGAGCAGTGTGCATCCATCATTGCCACTCGGTTGCTGTCGTGATTCCGGTGCCGATAGCTTTTGCGCATCGGGAGATGGGACGGCAGAGAACGCGGAGAGTCTTACTTAGGGCAATAGTAGCCAGGCAGACGTAGAGCGGGGACATGTAGTAAGAGGTAGGTGCCTCCACAGCCAGGTGGCAGTGCTACCGCGCGCACTCTCCTGTAGTCCGGCTGCAGTGTCTCTGACTGCCCTGTCTCCCTCACTCACCCCACCCCACTTGTAGCAGTGTTGTGTGAGCCACGATGGAGTTGGTCGTAGCTGTTGCTACAGTCGTGTTGTCAGTGCAATCGTGAAACATTTCACCGCATTTATTATAGGCTTCTGCGAATACTCGGTGGAATAGTAAACTCTTTATCGGAGACGAATATACATTTCTGGAACACTTCCTTTGTGTGGTTTGGGCCAGTGTACCTCCTCCAGGACGGCATGTGCGCAGCCAAAGCCCCGACTCTATGGACACTTCCTAGGCGTATGCGCCACATGCCTGTCTGCCCACACTTATGCTGGAGCCAGTCTGCTCATGTGCGTGAAGCACAAGCGAGCATGCACGAGCGCGGCACCCAGATCTGTACTTGCCAGGTGTCTGTGCCCACGCTGCCTGCGGTGCGCGTGTGCCGGAACCAGCGAGTGCGGTGTGCGCTAGTTGGCGGACACGCCTCCCTCGACTTCTGCGGGACTAGCCTGAGCTGACTGCAGTTGCCGCAGCTGCTCTTCTCCGCCTAAAGTTTGCTAATCAAGCAAGACGGCACGAGAGGGAGCTATCACATGAGGTGCATGGAGATGGGTGCCCCTTTTCAACGCCTGACACTAGGTGGTGCTGGACGCGCAGGCACGCGGGGCTTATGCCTAGCAGTTTGCCGCCTAAAAGCAGCAGCTGCACATCAATGCAATCGCAATTAATATCAACAGTTGGAGGTCCCGCAAATAAATTCCACACCTCACATATAGGCTGGCTTTACATGTAGGTCAACTCCCCCAATTTCTAATGGCTGTTTTCACAGAAGTTCGACACAGCTTCATTGAGTGTGACAAAGCTTCAGCACACACTCTTTTTTATGTAATGGCCTTGTGTGTTGAAAAATACATGATTTTGAACATGCTTATTGTGCCACTCAGCCTTCTTTGTGTGCCAGAACTCCAAATAAACCACCATTTGCACAGGCCTAGTTTATTACTTCGAATAACGGGGGTTTACTGTGAAAATGTTCAAGGTGATTTCAGCTGCATTTGTTTCTTAATTTGGTTTTGCTTTGTCCTTTCGAGTCTTCACGTGAGAACTGCATGTAATGAAAAATCACAGACTTTTCTCTGTTTCGTTGTATCCAGGTTTATCTGTATAACCATCATAGGTTATGAAAAAGCATTTGACTCAGTCAAAAAGGCAGCTGTCATGCAGGTATTGCATAGCCATGGTATGATGGAGACATGCATAAAAGGGCTAGAAATTGGCTATACAGACTGCACAGTGGTTATAGTCCTCCACAAGGAAAGCGACACAATGCTAATCAAAAAGGGTGTCAAGCAGAGTTACACAATCTCTCTACTGTTACTCACTATATATTATGGGGTCACTCTGCGCCCAGTTGGCCGGGAAGGCGAGCTTCTGTGCCAGCTACACGCAGGCGTTACTCATACACGACATGTTTCCCCAACCCGTGGCGCAGAGTCGCAGCCACGGCAGGTTCGTACGAAATAGGCAATGGCAGAGCATGCTAGGAAATAATTTATTGTCGTAATGCGAGGTGAGGCACACTGCGGAAAAATGGCCTAGCTGATGAAATAGAGGTTCGGTGGGCTCACCAAGTCATCGCTGTCGACTGGCATTGGCTCCGTGGATCGGCAGGCAGAAAGGGGTCCTTTGGGGCAGGTAGGCAAGAGGTAAGCAGTAAGAGAGAGGCTTTCCGCCGCGAGCTTCTCTTTTAATTCCTTGGGCATTGCCTATCAGCAGCAATATATTACTCACTAGCATAGGAATGCACCCTTTCCTCTTAAGTGGCCAGCGCGCTGTCATCATTGTTGGGACCAGTTTGGGGGGGGGGTGTAGCAGAAGTGCTTTCTCTCCTCAGTCCTGGCGGCGTACGCTTGGTCTTATGACTCCAGCGCGCTTGCCGCTGCCGCAAGGGATGAGGGGGATACCAGTGTATCCCACAATGTCTACAAGCTGTGTTGAGAGGGTTGGATTGGGAAGAGCTGAGGATGAGAGTTACAGGATAGTGCTTTAGTAACCTCAGATTTTCTGATGACATTGCCCTCTTAAGTAACTCAGGGCAGGAGGTATCGCTGTGCATTAGTTGAGTACCTGAAAAGTAGAATAGTGGTACTAAAAATAAAAAGGTTAACTAAACCGATAGTAAAAGAATAGCACTTTATAATAGACTAGGGGTTCTCAATCTTTTCAGCCTCAAAGAACCCCAACAACATTCAGAACGTGCCAAGGAACCCTATGTGTCATGGCTTCTGTCTCTTCCTGCTTAATATGCATGCAAACAAGAGCATGCAGATGCATGGCCTCTAAAAAAATGTCTAAATTTGATTATTAATGGCTGGCTGTATTGTGAAAATTTGGGTAAATGGAAAAGTTGTAGTCGTAACATGCATGGATTTAGGTGCTTGGGAGTCCAAAAAGCACTCCATTGAGCCCCGGGGTTATGCAGAACCCAGTTTGAGAGCCCCTGCGATAAGGCAATGAGCTATAGCAAGGAGTACGTGTCTTTGCACCAGGTGATTACTGCAGATCCAGACCATGACAGAGTTACATTACCTAGAAGAATAAGATGGGGGCAAAGTGCATTTCGAAAGGGGGTGATTTCAGATCAAATCATGCAGTGGGTGCCTGGTAGATATCATAGGTTGGGCCAATATTTTTATATCTCATTGCTGATGATTCGAAAGAAGCTGTCTGCAATTTTTTTGTCCGGGAAAATATTTTGAAGCACAAAAAATTCCTAATCACGACTCGTGTGCTTACATGAACTGCCGTTTCTGCCAGCCATGGTTATGAATGACTTGAAATATATTATGATGATATGCCTGAAAATTTATACAGCAAATATGTGGCTGCCATAGTGTGCAGAGTTGTTTTTGCTGATTTTTAAATTTTGCTGTTTTTCTTAGAATTTGCAAACTGGGTGCACGAATTTTTTTTTTTGCTGACTTTCAAGGGCTTTACTTAAAAAAATAAGCTGTAACATCAAACATTTAATGCTGCTTTCTAGGGAAACTTGTCCTCTAACCAATATAAAAAGAACAGTTAGCTTTTATGCCTAGGTGATTATTAATGCACAAATTTCAAGAAATCACAGTACCACAAGAATTTTGAAATGTTTTATATTTGTTTCAGATATTGTGTAAAGTATGAATATTCATAAGCATTAAAACATTGCATAATATTGCTAGTGTAGGAGCTACAGCACCTCTAAAGAGACCTTTTTTTTACAAACTGCTGTTTTCACCAACTTGGTTATGGATAACCTAAACTAACTTATAAGGTCGTGCCTGAAAATTTTTAGGAGGCACGTCTAATTACCGTTTAGTGCACCCAATTATTCTTGTCAATTTCTCATTTTTTTTTTTCTGTTCTAAATTTTCACAAACTTGGTGCACAGATTTTTCTTGCTAACTTTGGAGGTTACATAAGACAAACTTTCTCTTAGAAAAGACAAACTTTAACTGGTTTGCATTCCATGCACACTTATCTAGTAAAATAATGTACACTTCATTGATATGTCTTATGGTTCAGAAAATATTATTTTTCAAACTTCAAAAAACCCCAGAACACCAAAGATCTTGGATGATGATTAAAACACATTTTTTATGGTATTTTTCTATTCTGTCCAGGTATTCTGTATTATATGAATACTCAAGCATTACGAAAATGGTGCATAATATTGCTGGCAGATGCAGCATATCTAAAGAGACCTCTCTGCAAGGCTCAACACATCTTGTAGCTGTGAATAATAATAATATAATAATTGGTTTTTGGGGAAATCTGTCTCATATATCGTTTGACACCTGAAGGGGGCGGTAAGGGAAGGGATAAAGGAGGGAGTGAAAGAAGAAAGGAAGAAAGAGGTGCTGTAGTGGAGGGCTCCGGAATAATTTCGACCACCTGGGGATCTTTAACGTGCACTGACATGGCGCAGCACACGGGCGCCTTAGCGTTTTGCCTCCATAAAAATGCAGCCGCCGCGGTCGGGTTCGAACCCGGGAACTCCGCATCAGTAGCCAAGCGCCCTAACCACTGAGCCACCGCGGTAGGGTTGTAGCTGTGAAGAAACCCATTTTCAACAGCAGGTATGAAACGTTGGCAGTTTTTTTTTCTTTTTATTTCAAATGGGCATTTAAGTTTTAATAACGAACAGCGTAACCTGTGAAACTCCCATCATTGGCCAACACTTCCGTACACGTAATGCACAGAATGCACTTGTATTCCTGCTGCTCAAAACATAGGAAAACGAACGTTTAAGGACAAGCTGGACGGTTTTAACACCTTGTATGGGTAATATGATGCTCTGGCTTCATTGCGTGATGCTCATGGTGACGGTGTGCCCCTTGTACCAAATTCTTGGCCACAAACTCATTGTACATGTGCCCTCTCTTCCCGTAAGCAACAGCTGAAGTTCCAGCAAAACTGCAGCAATCAATATGTTTTTAATGCATATGCATATTCATGTAATGCAGAATTCCTATGCATTTATTATAAAGGTATTAAAAACGGTTTTCTTAATCGTTATCAATAATATGTGTCATTTTGTACTTTCTTGAATTTTGCGCAATACTATTTTCTCATCCATGTAAGATACAGACATTTACACTCTAGGCATCACCATATTGCTCACTGTACTGCTGCATGCACCTGATACAGTTCAATTCCACTGAACCTGTGGCTGGTGAACAGAACAGCTTAGTGAACACTAAGGTGATGCCCAGTGGGCTTTTGGTTGCACCAGGTACAAAAGGCAGCCTAGCAAGCATTATGGTGCTGCTCAGGTTGATAAGGTTTATATCAGTGAATTTTATATTGTTTTGTAGTTATGTTTGCATAGAACACAGTATAAACTGGTTATAGATATAGATTTTTTTTTTCGAAGATAAAGACCTGTATTGAAATATGGGTAGTGCAGAAAACAAGGACAAGAAGAAAAAAACGACATCATAAGTGGTGGTACATAAGATTGCTGACAGATGCAGTATACAGTAGACTCAGTTAAGATGAATTCTCGGATGAACAAGTGAGACCATTTAGTTGGTTTCCCATAGGATTCAATGTAAAAAAATCCACTTAAGGTGAAGACACAGTTCTGCAGTATCTACTGAGGAGGCTGGTTGCAGATTTCAAAGAAATTTTTCTTGCTTCAAACAATATTTACTCATATTAAAATTTCTAGATTATAAACAATGAAGTTGGTGTGTATTATGAGCCACCTCACACATTTTTATCTGAATGGCCTTGATTCTTAATTTCAGTCAGAATCTCAGGAAAAGGTCACTTTTTGTGAACTTTGGAAGTAATTTTGGTAATTTTGGTTTAACCATTTGAATTTATTTTTGCCATAAGATACAGTAGCAGGTGAAAGCAGGAAAAAGTTATTGCGCCTGAAACGTTAACGGTTAAGTAAAAAATTTCTTAAAATGCCATATTTTTGCTTTTTACGGCAAAAAGAAAACTAGAAAAATTCTTGCATGGCTTCACTTATGAAGTCGGATGAAAGAACTATGCAAGTGAAATTATTCTAACATAAGGTTTGTCTTTGTACCCTGTTTCACATTTGATTTAAAAATTTTGAACTCCAACCAATTTTTCCTTCTTCACGGAAACTTCTAAGAACACTCACATGAGCAAGAAA
Organism: Amblyomma americanum; assembly: GCF_052857255.1. Lineage (NCBI taxonomy): Eukaryota > Metazoa > Arthropoda > Arachnida > Ixodida > Ixodidae > Amblyomma > Amblyomma americanum. The sequence continues at coordinate 196,974,158 of NC_135497.1, read as the reverse complement.
AAATTTTTGAGAAAAATACTTTGTTGAGATTCGATTCGCTTAACCGCCAACTAATCATTTTTTATTATTATTATTTTTTTTTCAAAACAGTCAGCGGTGGTTACTTTTGCAGTCTGGGAGGTTTCACGTGGAATGACCCTTCTGTTAAGTACTTCTAATAAGACTGAACAAATTTTCTGGTCCCTTCAAGTTTGTCTAAAGCCCCTAACTTCCTGCTCTACTGTATGTACTTAGCTAAAGCCCCTAACTTTCTGAGGTGAAAAATTTTAAATTCTGAGAACTGAGAACAAAGACCCTACTTCCGTAGAAGACATGGAAAAATGGTTCAAAAAGTATGTAGCATTATGTTCGGAACCATGGTATGCATATAGTGTGAATTGCCTTTCTGTTAACTCTGAGGTCTTCAGTGTAGTTAAACAACCTTCCTCACAAGGCTGGCGAGCCACTAGAAGAAGTCAGCTTTTCAATGATCTTGGGGCAAAAACACGCTACGAGTGAGTATAAGGGAGAAGGTGGCTAAGGATACGTAAAGGTGGTACGGGTCATTGAGAAAGGGAAGGCACTGATACAGTTGAGTGGAGTAGAGAAAGCAAAGAGGGGAAAACGGGCACAGGGTTGGGCAGCTCGAAACACCCAGTAGCGGTGGCACAACGGTGGCTGGCGGCTGCTGCTGTGGAGGAGACTGCATGCACCAACATACTTAGAGGCTCATGCGTCAACGTATTAAAGCCTTTGCTTCATTCTATTGTGGCATGTGCATCTGTAGTGTTGCCTTCTAAATAATGTTGGTGTATTCATTGGTTCCATATTTTAGTGTGCAGCTCTCTGCATTTCTTTTGGGAAAGAGGGTCTCTGCCATGGTTGGCCTGAGCAATTCAAGATTGCGTTATAATCAGAATAATTTTAAAATTCTCCTGAGGTCACAAGCTCCCACCTTGCATCATATGCAGGCAATTAAGATGAATCAGTTATTTTTCCATCGTTTTGTTGTTCCTACTGATGTCCGTAGCCAGAGTAGTATCAAGAAATGAGAATACGGCAGGTTCTGCGAAAATTCTGTGAAAATCTTTAAATCTACGATTTTTCGCAGAATCGCGATAAAGTAGGGGCCTTAACTACAACCAACTAACCCAATCTTCCGTTCTCATTGAAGACCTGTAAAGGTAGCAAAAACTCTTTCAGCGATCAAAGTTTGAGATATTAACAAAAGGAATAAAGGTGAGAAAATGACAAGAATAACTAGATGCACCCTATGATGCCCAGAAATGTCCTTCAAAAATTTTCAAGCATTTTCTTGCAAGATATTTCAATTTATTCATTACCAGAGTTGTCAAAATATGCAATGTGCATAAAAAGGGGCCTCTTCTGAGGTGCAGCCGCCGTGGTGGCTCAGTGGTTATGGCGCTCGGCTGCTGACCTGAAAGACGTGTTTCAGTCCTGGCCGCAATAGTTGAATTTCGATGGAGGCGAAATTCTAGAGGGCTGTGTACTGTATAATGTCAGTGCACGTTAAAGAACTTCATGTGTTCGAAATTTCCGGAGCCCTTCACTACGGCGTCCCTCATAACCTGAGTCGCTTTGGGACGTTAAACCCTGTGGAATTTGTAATTGTAGGGATAAATAAGTTTCCCCGTTTAACCGCTGCTGACACAGTTCAATACCGCCAGGACCCCAGAAAGAGACAGTAGAGAAAATATATACAGAAACTCTGACCACCCACGCGGCTTCTGTACTCATTCGCTTCGGGCTCGGCAACTCCGCAGGCGCTAGGCCTCGCGCTCCCTCGATGCGGACCAAGTGATTCTCGCGAACAAACTCCATGGAAAAATGTTCTGAGCATGTCATAAAGTTCAAACATGCTGCCTGCAGCACAATACACCTCGCACTCAAGAAAGCATGCCGCAGGTCCTAGCGATCAAAATTCACTCTAGGCCTAGCACTTGTCAAGTCCGGACAAAGAGCGTTCCTCGAACCGAACCGACAGTCGTCCAATGTTCCAAGAGCGGGCCCCACGTTGGGTGCCAGATGTGGGGTTGAATTGGGGAGATAAATACGTTCTCCCCACTGAATCGCGGCTGACACGGTTCAAAGCTGCCCGGACCCCACCCCGTGATCGCGTACACTACCGAGCGCACGCCAACCACGGCGGGCCTTGCTCTGAGGGAACAAAGGAACGACACATTGGCTGACACAAACAGGCATTTATTGCTACAGCAACAATAACGCCAGCTAGCAACAAAACACGTTAAGGAATCGAGGTTGTCCGACTCACCAGCAAGGTTACGAGCGAATGTTCGCCCATGCTAGGGCAAGGGATACTCCTACGCTGGACAGGACGAGATACGGGAGCAAGTCTCCCCGCCTCTTCCTCGCCCCGCTGGCGAAGAGCGGAGCCATGAGCGACACATCCGCTCGCGCCGACGATCCCAGCCGAAGAGAGTGATGGTGTAAGCTACGTCCCGCGCGTGTGCTCAAGCAGTCTCTGTGGCGCCCTCCCTTGAGGCGATGCTGTTGCTGCAGGGCGCATCGCGGGAAAGCCTACAAAGGGAACTGCAGGGCAGGTCCCCACAACCCCCATAATCCGAAACCATCTTCTGAGGTACTGCATCTACTGAAGCAGCTATATTATGCCACGTGTTTTTAATGCCTAAGAATATTCATACACTACTGTACAATATCTGGGCAAAATATAAAAAATATCAAATATTGTTTTCTTCTAATCGGCATTCAGAGTTATTGTGGTGTTGCGATTTTTTCAAGTTAGCTCATTAATATTTTTTTTTATCCATGAAAATATTTCCATGAAGTTCATATTATTCAACAGATAAGTTTGTTTAGAATGGATGGAGCATGAAATGTTTGCAGTTATAGCTTATTTCTTCTCTTAGTTAAACATTTTCGAAGTTGGCACGCTACTTTCTTCGTGCCAACTTTGCACAGTTTTAGAAAAAAGAATAAACTTTTTAAAACTTCCGAATGCCTAAATTCCCTGTAAAAATTTTCTTGGCTCTCCTCACACTATATTTTGAGTTACTTTTAACCACAAGTGACAAAACAGCACTGTGCATAAGCACGGGAGTCCACCTTCTCATGATCAAGAATTTCTTATACTTTGAAATATTTTTTCTGGATAAAAACAATTGCAGATTCCTTCTTTCCAGTCATCAGGCAGTGGCATATGAAAATATTAGGTAAATCAAAAATGTCAACTAGTCATTCACTGCATGATCTTGTCTGCAGTTGCCCAGGCACTCTCTAAATTCTTAATCTACTGCAGTTTTTTGCTCATTTTACTTGCAATTTTCTGCATGTCCTACTAATTTCATTGTAGCGGGATTCAACTGTACATATAAATGGACATCGCTGAAGCCAGGCTATGAAGAATAGTGCAGGAAATAAAATAATTTCCATATATCAATATGTTTACTTTGATGCAATGGGATAAGGTAAGTATCTTTATTCCAATTAGTGTCATTGAAAATTGCAGCTTCTTTAAAAAAATGCTTGTACAAGCTGTGATTGCGGTCTTTTGGAAGTGTATGTGTTGTCCACTGTGCTGAGTAGCTGCTGACCTGGTGGCATGTTACTTACGCATCCCACACCTGTGTGCATACCACAGGTGATTATTGCATAGGGAATAAGGAAAAGGATGCTTAGCGCATGCTGTGCTAACAGTATAGTTATGCATAGTTGTGTACCACTCAAAAGTGCACCTTAGCTACTTGAATGCTTAAGACTTCTCTAAGCTTTTTCCGAGCCTCCCGTTTACCGCACACTGTAGCCCTAATGCCTTGAAAACTTGTCATGTTTTGTATGTGTCGCTGCCTGGGCAGCTTTCACAAACTGCACCACTGAAGGTTGTATAATTATTTATTCCCAGTGGTTAATCATTCCCAGTCTGAACCACATGTTGGCTCAGTTGCTTTGGAGTTTGGCTGCACGATGAAGAACCCTCTCGTGATCTAAATTAATCGTAAACCCTTAACTACGGCGTCCCTCATGGCTCATGTGTTGCTTCGGGATGTTAAAGAGATAATGCATTAAATTTTAGGCGGTCTAATTTTCTACTGGAATGAAAGCTAGACTTCCTAAGACGACTTAAACCGCATCGTTTTTACACGAAGCCAGCGGAAAGCCCTTTTTCCCCCTCATTTTTTTCTTTAACTGCTACACCTGGCGACGGCACCCCGAACTACTGCTCCTTGGAAGCTGTGACGTCAACCGTCTCCCGCCTCCGTGCCCGGCAGGTTCGGCTACTTCGGCGTCACGGTGTGCGCATGCTGCAGCTGCGTGGACGCTACATGCCCTGTAGGGGACGCGTTGCGAGTGCCGCCGCTTGTTACCGAAGTCCTTTAAGCTCGAATTTGATCCACACGGCTGCTAAACGAGCAAAGGGTGGGGGTGCCGAAGTATTATTCCGCTAAAGGTTGTAAAAGTAGTGCGGCAAGGGATGGGACACGCTATGTAATGCCTTCCCAAAGGGTGCTAAGCTCTGAAGGATGGATCCGTGTGGCGCAGCTAACCTTCGCGACAAACCTTCTCGGTCCGAATTTTTGTCATGGCAGTATAATCGACAGTGACTAAGATATACATCCTTCTCTGTTCTGAATCTACATGACTGAGGCGCCGCCGCGGTGGCTCAGTGGTTATGGTGCTCGGCTGCTGACACGAAAGACGGGGGTTCAATCCCGGCCGCAGCGGTCGAATTTCGATGGAAGCGAAATTCTAGAGGGCAGTGTACTGTGCGACGTCAGAGCACGTTAAAGAACCTGAGGTGGTCGAAATTTCCGGAGCCCTTCAATAGCCTGAGTCGCTTTGGGACATTAAACTCCCCATAAAAAAATATTACTGAAACGACAGTGCCTCAAACCTGACAGATTTCTGTACATAATGTCACATATATTTGTGAGGGATACATTATTGAAGACCTAGAGCAAGGCAGGAGGAAGCGGTTGTTGTTGTTGTCCTTGATATAGCTGTAATGGCGGTCTATAAACGATAGCGCAAGCGCTACGTCGTTGTCTTTCACATCAGCTGTCACATCAGCTGTCTTCCACATCAACGACGTAGTGCAAGCGCTACGTCGTTGTCTTCCACATCAACTGTGCGCCAACTCTCAATACAAGGTGGCAGTATTCCCTAAAAAGCGCAAAACAGAAAGCATGACAGCCGTGCTTTAGCGAAAAGGGAACCTAAACTACATGAAAATCATAGGTCACTTATAAGGAGCGCGGAGTTTACTGAAAAAAATGTTCACTCTGTAGCACATGTTAGTGCACGTAATTAAAGAGGATAGCCAAAAATGCAGCAGCATTTGTTACATGTGTGTTTTCCTTGTCAAGAGGCAGTTCTGAAGTATTTTCACTTGTTCCAGTTTTTTTGCTGATTCAGACAACCTCCAACGGAAAATCATCTCGGATGCGACGCAGAACGGAAATACACATTATAAACACGCTCGTCTCCCTTATTCCGAATTTGCAGTACATTCACCGAACAAACCGCCCGCAGGCAGTATATGTGTATGCTTGAACGAGTAGAAAATAAATATCCGTATAATGTTTCCATGCGAGCATGCGCAAATATAAGAAATATTGAGGGAGAACTTCGCTCATGCCCGAGACCATCAGAAAGTAACATTGACAATTTACTAACAGGCCAATGCCACGAGATTCGCGCCAGATCCCGTTCATGAGAGTTATGCACGCAAGTCTGGCAGCATAGTAACCAGTGCTCCAGCCACGAAAACTGCGTGCTACATAGTTTTTCGCTACGCAAATTGAATTAAGTTGGCTGCTTTTATATATCGAGCTCTCACTCTGCTGTTCACGCTGCCTACGTGATGTATAAGTCCTATTTCAATCCCCCCCTCCCCTCTTGCCCCATCACGGTGCCGTGGCTGTTCTTTTTGTGTGGCTGGAGCAATGAATGACGGTGATGCCTTGATTTACCTTCAGCAAAGGAAACGTCTTAATACTTAATTCGAAAAAACTTGTCTGGATCATGTCAAATTGCATTACAATATATGCACAGATACCACTGCGGGGAGCGCGCCTGTGCAAAATGTCATCCTCCAGGCTCGTTTCGCTCGTCGTCGCTCGATGAGGCTGTGGGATTGTAGCCGTATCCCTAGTCCATGGTCATTTCGATATCTGAATGATATAATCGTTACTACCACTGCCACTTTCCAGGCTGTAACCGTCAACCTGTTTCATGTTTCCATGCTGCCAATTCTGAACTTCCAGGCGCGACAGCTAAACCGATGCCAGCACGTTGCAACGGGGGGCAGGCCGCCGCGAGAAATATGACGTTGCGCATGCCTCCCGCCTGGGCAGGCGGCAAATGGCACACGCGCACAACACCTGCAAAATGCCATCCGCGCAAAAATAAATGAAATAAAGACTGAAACCTTACATAATTGCACCTTCTGAATCCAATTTCAGCGATTTTACAGAAAGTTGCAATTTAATGCAGTATCCCTTTAAACCCCACAATTTTCAATTTCACATTCCTGGCCTGTATCTCATTACAGTCGATGACCAAAATTTCAGATCTCTGAATTTTCAGACACGCTTTATTATTTTAAATTTTTTTTTCGTGACATCGCAACATGCCCCTTAGAGCCAATGTATAAGAGTGCCTGAAATTTCGAACGCATCACAAGTGATTGCTCAGTCTTTCGGACTTCATTCACACTCACCGCGGCACTGCCATCAATTGCCAAACAGTCGTATAATCTGTATAGCGGAACCACATTAATTCAGACTTCAAGTGGGATCAAAAACTTGATTGAATAAATCAGAAGTCAGGCTAAAAGGGAGCCTCCTCAATGACATGGCAGATATTCTCCGCGGGTTCACACATCATACACGCATGGCTGCAAAGAGGCAGCATGCTTGAATGTTCTTCGTTGCTAAAATTTTAATAGTTGTCAAAGCTCACGGAACTCTACTGTGTCAAGTTTTTTCGTCCCGGAAACATGAAGATGCAGCAGCAAATCGCATTGGAGGCGTACGGCTTTGCAGAGAAGGCGAGCGGAAGAAAATGGCAGTGCTTTTCAAAGCTAGGAGATCGTACCTGCGAGAAAACAAATCGCATCTCCTATTGTTCTCAAAACCATCAAAACTTGCATTTTGATGACAGGCAAAGCGCCCTCCATTATACGCAAGCCACAGCAGAGTACATACAGTAAAATATAATAGGGGAGACAGCCCGAGTCATAGGGTGGTGCCCTCTGCGCCACCCAACTCGGGTCTTCATGGGGAGATCTGGAAAACTGGAGAAAGATCTGGAAAACTGGAGAAAGCAGCCACGTTGTGTGCTCTGTGCAGCATTGCGTTGTTTGTGTGCCCACAGTATGTGTTGTCTCCCTTCCAATGCGCCGCCGCTCCTGTCCGCTCATGCCTTCTCTTCTGGAGCCTTGGGCACCATCAGAGCCCAAAAAAGTAAACGGCCATGATCGAATTATGGTGCGCTTTATATCGCTGAAGCGAGTAGTTAACATTGGGCAGCGACAATTAGTTCCACTGACCTTGTCGGGGCTGCTCCCGAAAGTGTCCGTTGTCAAAAAGAGTGTAAGTGAGCCTTATCCAGCACTCACCATTGTTGTGTACACAAACGTCAATAGCTTGTCTACAAGTAAAGACTGCACCCTACCTGAACAGTAGGGACAGACTCCACTGCGGTAAGCAATAAGGAGCAATAAGGCAGCTGTCGTGCCAAACTGTGTGCGGCTTGGCTGGCTCGCTGATTTGCGCAGCAGATAGTCGCCGTCGCCGCGGGCTAGCGACGAAACTACGAAAACTAAAATATGCGGCCGAACTGTCTCGGTCTATCGACAGAAGACGACGTAATGTGCAATTCAGGCCTGCGGACGAATACCTGGACGATTGCCCGTCAAGCACATCATACCTCGATAGGGCGCCCCTCTGGGGGCCTGTCTGAATTAACCGATGTGAGCCCCGCGGCGTCCAAATAAGCGAGCTTCCGACACCATAGACTTGCATGGGTGTTTGGTGGGACTCCAGTGGCAGTCCGAATTATGCGAATTTCCGAATAACGGGGCCAAATTAATGAGGTTTTACTGTAGTTTAGTTTAGTTCTAAACCAAAGCCTTCAGACACTGTTGTTGCTTAAGAAATCTATCATATTATAGCAACACATATATCTCTGTGTGTTCTGAGTGATGTATTAAAAATGCAGCAACGGTGCTACGCAGTCACGTTCCCATGTTTCAGAGTTTTTGCAAAAAGAATGCTGTATGAACTTGGTGGTGCCTTGTTCTCAATGGTCCCTGAAAAAAAGCCGAACAAGGAAATAGCACCAGCCAAACAGCATTGGCTACTGTGCTTGCCTCTGACTTTGGTTGACTGGTGCCGTGTTCCCATTTACTGAATGCTCAAGGAATATTCTTCATAGCTGACATTTTCCGGGTGAAAAGATTCAAAGCTACAAGGCTATCAAGACACTTCCCAGGAGAATGACGAACCACAGCAATGGCAGGGAAAAATGCTTGATTGGTAGCGTGTTGAAGTTTGCGCTAACCCAATCTCAGATTTCGTTTTTCTAGCCACTGAGGCTGCACTACTTCTGAAGTTTCATGCTAGTACTCTTGACAGAGGACAGCATGTGCATTAGAAAGAGTGAACAACCTTTCAAACGAGGGCCTGCACACCATGCTACCTGTATTCCGCGCCCCGCATCCGCACTTTCAAACCGGTGTTTTTCCATGACTTGAAGCAGCATATACTGGTCATAATGCTGATCTCACATAAGCGGTTGCCACCTGTCATCTGTGTGCACAACGCACAGCGAAATTTAGTGTCATGTAAAGCATCAGAACATGCGCAAAAGTGCTGACCTTTTCCTCCACCATACTAACTGGCAGTTCGATGTTGACGTAAAGTGATTTTTATGATGAAATTTGGTGTTTCGGATGTTTTCGCCATTCCTAGAGAGCCTGAAAAATCAGTCTTTGGCTGTATATTGCAGACAGAAGGTCAGTTAGCTAGACATAAATATGCAGCCAAGCTTAGATGGTAATGCTATTTTTGTGCATAGAGTGATAGTGCAGTGATGGGAATGCTGTGCCATCTGCACTAACCTGCACCATTGCATTAACTGTGCTATATGCTGCTATGAATTGGTGGTTTTTGATGAAATTGTGCCAAGGCTAGGCCAAAATGCTGTTCCAGTAAAGAAGAGCCACAGCGAATGCGAAGAGGCCGGGGCTACCACATAATGTGCATAGGCATTGCTCTGGTTCTTTCTCCAGATTTGTGAGACCGCCGGAGTCCTATCTTATCTTGTTTCGCTTTATAGCCTTTTACTGCCTACTATTAGTACATGGTGTGCATGTGTTTTGCACATCTCCTTCAATGGCGCTGCCAACACTTTCAAATGAACACGGCAAATGCACATGCAGGAAAAAATTGTTTTCAAGAGGCCCGAGTAGTGCAGTTTGGGTCCTGCTAGACTTATTTGGCTTCTGCATAGCACCGTCACCCTCTCCATAAGTTCAATGCAAGACCGTGAGAAAGGTTTTTGACGCTTCCAGGTGATAGCTTGATTCCGCAGACCTCATTTGCGCTCACTGTAACAGCGCCATCAACATTCGAGCTTCCAATTGTACAGTAGCACCACATTGAACTTTTGTTGAACATGGAAAGTTGGTTCATATAACTAGGACTTCAAACTAAATTGAGCCAGTTGCAATGATCTGTGGGTTGTCATAAGGTTACCACATTGTGCATACGTGATATTGCTGAATCTCGTCGTCGTCCACCACACTAGCTTGAATTGCAGTTATGGTGCGATGAAGTCCAAACCGTCGCGAGGGACGCAGCCATGTTGGGCTGCAAGGAACCTGTGAAACGGCAACGGTGTGGTTGTGCTCCTGCTGCAGCATCATAACTCTAACGAAGCTAAGTGGCTGCTCTGATCTCGGAACAGTCACTTTGACCGGTGGCCTGTTGATTCTTCCTAATTTTGCCTAATTTGAGTTTGTTCAGTCAGAGGGCATTTGAGAGTGCTAACATACGATGCAAGAGCACAGTCATGAGCCAATTTTTAAATTTCGTGGTCTTTAGTTTTAGAAAAGAAACCGGTTAAAGTGATACTGCTGAAAAATGGGCTTCTCACCATTCTCTGCGGCTTCAGCACAGTAAAATTTGCCCCAAGGTTAACAATACAAAATTTAGCTGATTTTTCTTTGTTAATAAGTCAAGATGGGCACATTAAAAGATACGCAGACCTGGCCAAGATAACTGCCTGCAACCGTGCACTGTTCAATTCTTCATGCAGTGCGTTGTCATTTTTTAAACCGTGGTAGAAATTAGTTGAAACACCCTCTGTGTTTGCATTTTTACCTTTCTCGCTACCGGGCTCCTGCTACAAAACGCATGGAAGCTGCTCCGGATTGAATTTACACCTGCTACAAATACTTCTCCTAAATGCTCTTGGCAATTCCCACCACTGAGAATGGTTCTGTACGAACTTTTCTGTCTGTTGACTTGGGCCAGCGCATTCATAACTAATGAGAGTGAACTGATTGTTTTCTGTTGCTTTTTTCGTGCATCCATAAGAGTGAAAGCACCAGTAGGTGTTCACTGCCTACAAGTATCATCCTCAGTTTTCGTTTTTTGTAACAGCAATACGTGATGGACTAAAAGCTCTGCTGCATTTTTGTATTGAATTTTGTCCACAACTAAGTGCTTACTTATTGCTTACTTTTCCTAAACTGCTTTGGCAACTTATATTAGCAGATGAAAAGTAGCATTTGAGCCAGTTGGTTAGCTATGGATCCCCCGAGGTGATTGAGAGACATTGTATAGGGGTGACTTAAAAGGAAGCTGAAATGGTTTTTTGAGAATTCGAGGTTGTTCAAGAACTGAATGTATGAAGCTTCTAGGTAAAGCATACCAAGTAATTTTGCGCTAGCATTTAAAATGATGACGTAATAGCTGGTTAACGCTTTGTAGGACAGCGTATATTTTTTTCAAAATTGATGAAAAATTTTTCATTGCATAAGCAGAAGAGGTGCACCGAAACGGTTGTCAACAAATTTCACAATTTTAGTACAAATAGTTGAGTGGAAACAAGTGGGAGATATCGTCCCGTTTGGTATTAAGTAGGGAGAAAAAAATGGATTGCGTCTGTCCCGTTGACCTACATGGGTTGCCTCACCGAGTTAGTTACTTCGAACCACTTTACGAATGTGTTCGCACTTGTTCGCTTGTTGTTGAACTTGTTCGCACCGCTTCTCCCATCTTGGAACACCAGTGGCATCTACGCCTTTGTTAGAATTTCACAGGGCTGTGTTCTTTGCTGATGTGCCAAATTTCACCTGAGACGCCAACTATTTTTGGCCATTTTTTTACCTTCCATGTTCATTTGGAAGGGCTTCTTGCTGCTGACAGTGCTGAATGGTGGCTATTGATGATTTGATGCCCAAGAACTAACTCTACATATGATGTTTGAGAATTACCACTCAATATTCGGTTGTTAAATGTCCAACTATTTTCAGCATGGTAAAAAAGTGCTTTCCTCTGATTACTTGCCATCACAAATCTTTGGAACAAGTGCGCACTGTGATCTAGAGTTGTTCCTCTCTATGCAGAAAAAAGGAATCACTCACTGGGCATTTTGATTTTGTTTTTTTGCCAGATCAAATATAGCCAAAAACTTGCAATGCGCCCGAAAAAAAGAAAAGTTTAAAGGTCCTGACTCACCACCTCATCTAGTGGACGCGACTGAAACCATTTTAAAACAAATCAATGAAACCTCAAGATAGGTGGGAGCACAGCATGAGTGGGACTGCCGAGTCCCATTGCCTCTTACAAGCCAGCTGCCGTGGTGGCTCAGTGGCTGTGGTGCTCGGCCGCTCACCCGAAGGACGAGAGTTCGATCCCGGCCGTGGCGGTCGAATTTCGATGGAGGTGAAATTCTAGAGGCCCGTGTGCTGTGCGATGTCATTGCACGTTAAAGAACCCCCGGTGGCTCCGCGGCCTCTATGCACCTTCAATGCGTCTGGACAGCTGAAATTCTTCGCATCGTAGTGCCAAGGTCAATTGCATTTCTCCACGTCTATCAATTGATATTGGCTGCCCTGATGGCCCGCTAAAATGCTAGAGGCCCGTGTACTGTGCGATGTCAGTGCATGTTAAAAGAACCCCGGGTGGTCGAAATTTACGGAGCCCTTCACTATGCCGTCCCTCATAGCCAGAGTTGCTTTGAAACGTTAAGCCCCCATAAACCAAACCAAAAAATTCTCTAATTGCAACGAAGTGCCTAGCTGCTAAAGTTAAAAGTTAATTAGCAGGTGTTTGCTAATTACCCAAATAGTCAACTTGCCTCATAAGTTTATCGACGTCCGCCACTGCTGTCGCTATGATAGTGCAAGAATGATCATTTTATCACAAAAAGCATGGTTTTGAAAGTTGCTTAGTCTTCCGATGAATGCCCTGTATACTGAACCAAAGTTACGCTTGTGCAATTAATGCTTTTGATTTCATGAAGAGCAGCATTAAAACCTTAATTCAAGTACTCTGGGGAAAAAATACATTTAAAAACATGATTTTATTGTGTTGAGTAGTTTTGGCTCAGGTGAGAGAGCACAAATTTCCGAACAAACTTATGTAAACAACTAGGTGGTATCTATCAGTTGCTGAAAAAAAGTGTACCGGAATGTGCCCTAGAAGACCTGGAAAGCATAAGGCTTACCTTGTCCCTTTAAGGGTTTGCTGGATGTTGATGAGGTGGTGTGCTGTTCCGTGAACCTGTGCTGTTTGTAAATGTTATCTGGTGAGGTAACTGCACTGAGGTTTTGGTGTGTTTACTGCAGATGGAAAACACGAGCGGACCTCCATGATCGGACTCATCAAAGGCATCGTCCGAACTGAAGGCTTCAGTGGCCTTTATCGTGGCATCACTCCAAACTTCATGAAAGTGGCTCCAGCAGTCAGCATTAGCTATGTTGTATACGAACACTCACGTAGAGCCTTGGGTGTCAGCATGACGTGAGGGTTTATCTTCTTTTAGGTATATTGTACAACAGAAGGCGTCCTTTCAGTTTTGCTTTTTGATCTATCTGCCCAGGAGGAGAGCCATTGTCTGAGCTTAAGGTGCAGCCACCTCATTATCAGAAAGCTGGTGGTGCTCCACGCACAGGTTTCGTATGAGTTGCGGCACATTGTTTATTGTGAGTGAGCGCCAGTCTGTTTGCTTTAGTAGCCTTACTTGCCTCATTCACCACTGGGAATGGTGTCCCATTTCCAAAGGAAACATACTTCCACTTTTTTGTGCATTGCATACTTTGCACCCAAAATCCACTTTTTTGTGCATTGCATACTTTGCACCCAAAATCATATTTACTTGCTACCCCTTCAACTGTGCTGCATATAAAGTAGCCAGCCCCAAGCGTTATAATTGCACTGTGCTTCGAAACGGCTCAGCCATTGTTCAGGAGTAGCATAAAGGGAAGTACAGGATGAAGATTTATGTGGCGCTCGCTTAAATTTTCAATGCGAGCATAATAGGGAACCACGTCAGGAGGTACGCATCAATATATTCTTGTTAGACCGGTGATGATCATCGTAACAAAGTGCCCAGTGTTGGCATGCTTGTTATTCAGTCTTGGAGCTTCGACTTGTGCATAACATTTTGAGGTACTGTTGGCTGGTCTTTTTTTTTTTTGTTCACTTCATTTCTCTGGCACATGCAAAGCTAAGCATTGATGCATGTCACTGTGATAATTTGAGGACAGGCGGTCTGCATTCAGGCTTACACCAGAAGGGTTGTTAATGTCTTTTCAAGCATTTGCACACTGCTGTAGGGTCAAGGCAAACATCTTCAAATGAAAAATATGTAGGTTGCTTCTGTACATACGATCTTCTTGTTGGTACGAACGTGATTTTGGGAGGAACTGCGCACATGTGCTGTATGCCTGGGCAGTTTTACACCTCTCAAGTTTCTATATTTCTGTAGAGGTTATCAAAGTTAGCTTGGGCATATGCAAAGTATGAGTAGTTTCTGATGCTGCAGATGCTATATTATTTATTTTTGAGCTTGTACAGCCATTGCCTAAAGTCTGGCCAAGAGTGAACCTTGCTACTTAGACTGTAACGAGATATTGCATAATGCCTGAATATGTTACATCAGTAACGAGATATTGCATAACGCCTGAATATGTTACATCATAAAAGTGTGCTTTCGTATAGTAATATATCTGCGCAATTAAAAGGCTTTATGGTGCCACATATTTCTGAGTCGCCTCTCAAACTTTGATGTTCTGTGTTGTCCATTCCAGAACTTTCTCAGTGCTACTACTGAGAGGTAAATTTTTAAATTCCAAAATTTGAAAATTGCACTTTTTCTCTTACACTTTGCATGCACTCTTAAGACACTATTTGGCTGTCAAAGCTCATTTCCTCGAAGCTTGTGGCATTCTGGCTAAGTGTTGCCGGTTACCTATGAACGTTCATCTTTTTCTAGATAATGTACATGTCTGAGATAAATAAAGGTACTTTTTTTTTTTTAAACAGTCTTCTTTCATGAGTATACTAGTTATGGACAATGTCTGCATTCAGCAGTTCCTGCAATGTAGTTCATAGCACACCCTATGAAATGAGACACAGGCTAGTCCTCAGTATGGTTGCTACAGGCAAGTACAACACATTATAGGCTTGAAAATATTTGCTCATGTGAAAAAAAAAAAAAATCTGGTATCAGCTATGAGCAAAATTGCCCTGAAAGTGTGAAAGCATTACATGACAAGGATGTGACTGCCCACATTTTCTCATCCCTCCCTATACAAACATGAAGTTGAGTGCACAAAATATGACCATACACTGGTGTGGTTATTCCCAATGTGAAATGCAATGCTTACACAGTGCCCAAATGTACAATAACTACACTGAATAGCTTACTTCCTGTTGAACTACTAGGAACCCAGCATATTTCCAGTGGCAGTTCAAGCAAAATTTTTAATATGGCCCCGGAGTGTACAGCCACGAGTAGGCTCGAGTAAGTACCAGCAGTGTGCTGTGCAACAAAGTGAAATTAGAATGTAGCTGCTGCATCAGCGGCAAGGTACTTGCACTTGTGCCACTTGTGTGTCTACTGGGTTGTGGTTGAGCACAAGCACTTTCCTTGAAGCCACTTTCAATTCTTTTGCTCTGCAGAGCATCATTTGAGCATTTTAGCTAAGCATGCTCATGGCTGTACAGGACAAACTGGTGCCCCTTTCCTGTCATGTAGTTTGGATTGGGGGCCACAGAAACATGCCAAAAAGAATATGCAAGTAGTGTGCCTTCAGGCTGGCACCTTCTGCAATCTTGTGCAAATGTGGCTGTGGAACGACTGTAATAAGAACTGTGGACCTAAATATTTAATATTTAAGCAGAATAATTACCTGCCCTCAAGACGGAAGCAACAGTAACTTGTGAACTACAAATTTATTAAAGCTTCATACATTTACAAAAAAAAAACAAATCAAATACACAATAAAAAAGCAACAAAACTCCATTTATGCGATGGTTCCACAACTGCTAATAGTGATTTGGACCGAAAACAATGTACTCCAAATCAAGATTATTGATATATTCAACACAATCCAGAATATAGTTATCCGCGAACAGCAAGGCATCTTTACAACATCACAGCTCTACATCCTTCTTGACGCAACTGCTTCAAGCCCTAAAGTTCGTGTTTACAATACACGAGACGCTTCACTTGCACAAGTCTGTATACTGCAGCTTAAACAGCATCTGTATACTCAACCTTGAAGAACCAGACAGGCTTAGCAGAGGGACAAGCAGTAAAAAAATAGCATTAGTGATTATGACATCACAAGTTCTTTGTATTGGTACTTATGCTTTCTCTGTCTGGAAATAAAGGAAAATTTTTAAAAAGTTATCTTGAGCTGCAAAAACTACATTACTGTAGGCAAAGGGAAAACAATTGGGCTGCTCATGAGACAGTTTCCTCGAGCCTTCACTGCACATGCACTGAACATGAAATTTTACAGAGTAATAGGGACAAAAAGTTCATTGTTGCTTTCTGCTTGAACCCTCACAGCTGTCAAAATTTTCCCTTTTTACACAGACTTGAAGGAGTTCCTTAGTTTACCTAAACAGCAGCAAAGGAAATATAAATATAACTAAACGCGTTTGTTTTTAAATATGGCATGCAATGTGCCTGTACACTAATCCAAATTGGGCATGTTTTCCCAACCTGAAACTAAACAAGGTTTTCAAAAGTTACCTTTTTTTTTATATTCTGTTAGGCATCTATCACTGCCTATTGTTTGCATAAGGAGAAAACCTCAATATCACTTGTTGCACGGTTCACATTTGTTTTCACTGGACTTGGCTGTTTCCAACTTTCCAGACACTTTGCAGCATAATAAGGAAATGACCATAAGCCGCATTAAACATGTGGTATCATTCAAGCAGGTCATTTGGTATTTGTATAGTATAGCATAGAGCACATTTTCAAGCTGACATTCCCCGCACATGCAGAAAGAAAACTAGTCAGTCTCTTGGCTAACAATCAAGACAAATGAGGATTTCTAGGATTTGAAGGAAAAAATGTACACTTTGAACAACACACTAAAACTTTCAAGGCACTGTGGATGTCCCTTTTCTCAGTCTCTTCAAACCCCTCCATTACACTTGAACAAATCGCTGATGGAATGTTCCTCTGCAACTGGGACGGCAGCATCCGAACGCTGCTGGACTTTAAATGTTTTTCATCAAGCTACACATTTTCCAGTGCACCAGGCAGGCATGACACTGAAAAAAAAAAAAAAAAAGATGATGAAGCCGAAAACACAATATAAAACTTTTTTTTTTTACTCTCACACCTGTAGTCTGCCCCCATGTTCGTAGTTTTAATACTATTAGAAGATTAACCAAAACTGAGCCAAACATTTACCTTTACTGAGTAGGAAACAAAAAAAGAAAAGATTGGAGCTCTAGTTCAGTGCCAATGCTGTCGCAAGGTCCCCTTTCTTCCGATTATTCAGAAAGCACTTGTAAAACTGACCTGGTATAGAAAGGTTACACAAACGTCACTGTGGCCGCCATAGTGGCGGCCCAAAACCTTAGTGAAAGTCTGCTCAGTTATCTAATCTGCTTATCGCCACCTGCTCTGATGTTAACTGTAGAAACTATGCATGGGGCACCGCAATGGCACCAGTGACATCACATGCAAGCCTTCTGTATTGAACTTAAAGGGGCTGCGAAACACTGCTTGAACGGATGCCGGTTACACTTCAAATGGATTCTTTATGTCACACAGATGATGACACAAAAAGAATTACGAGAATCGATGCATAGGAACGGGAGTTATTCAAAGAAGAAATTTCAAAATACAAGCAAACAAAATGCTGCCCTCAACTCCATTTTCGCACA
Organism: Amblyomma americanum; assembly: GCF_052857255.1. Classification (NCBI taxonomy): domain Eukaryota; kingdom Metazoa; phylum Arthropoda; class Arachnida; order Ixodida; family Ixodidae; genus Amblyomma; species Amblyomma americanum. The sequence continues at coordinate 196,956,750 of NC_135497.1, read as the reverse complement.
GCTTCCCATTCCCGTTTCACTCTCCCAATGAGGACACTCAGTGCGACCAGTCAAAACGGCCTATCTGTGCACGTGGCAGAAGTTTGCACTCCATGGTTGCCTGTCCTCTGTAACTCGTTCATGCCAATGCTGGCAGCGCCGTTTGCATGGTTACAACAACCATGTGAACGCCCAGCTGACCCAGCGATGATTCACCGTCACGTCGACGGCGCAGAAGGGAACACTGATCAGTGACGTTCCCTTACTTATGGATCCGAACTCAAGCGCAAGATACTGCGACGGTGTGACAGCCTGTGCAAAATATCTGACACATTTAGCATAGCATGTACCGCTACTGCTTACCGCCTACCATTGCCCACGCTTCTAGTGCTTGGTTGGTTGGAGGATTGGGGTTACGGGTGCAGTATCTGGCTACCCTCTAGGGGAACACGGCACAGCACCCGGAAGGAGGGATTGGGAATAAGGGTAGGGAGGAAAGGAAGGATCCTAGTGCGCTGGTTGGTCACGGCAAGTAAGGAGTGCGCGCTGTTGATGGGAACGTGGCGCCATCTGGCGCCGGCACCCAGTGATCCTCCACAAGCTGACGATGCGCACTGCCTGCTAAATGTGAAACGAACGCATCCTTCCTTTGGACCGAAACGAACGCTTATAGAGTGCAATGGCTCGATCGGATCGATTCCGCAAAGCCGATCTCAGATACATAGAGAGTAGCCTTAAGTGTTGAGTGCTAGGTCATAGGGTGTTTACAGAGAGGCGCAAAGTCCTTCGATGGAAAAAGTAGCCAGAGCCTCTGGTGGTGTATTTTTGTTTTACTTGCTGTACAGTGCTTTTATCTAAGGCAAACAAGCTGGTTTTGTTAGTGTTATATAAAACACAAAAATGACAAACCGTATCTCCAGTTAACACAATTTGCTGTATATTTACTCTTTGTCCAATCATCAAGCGCCCACTAAGTGATGTCATATCCGCTGCTAAAAACCGCCACTGTATGGGGACACCGTCAGCGCCACGAATTTGTTTTTGCGAGCTAATTAAAATATTAAAACTGCAGAATACGCAGTACGACCGATGCTAATAGCATCACTATAACTCATTCTATGCAACCAACAGGCAAAACAATGCGCTGAAAATGTGTTTCGGGGCCCCTTTAAGAGGGGATGCGGCAATTAAAACTGCTTTCATTATTTAAGCATGAAATGTAAACAAACTTGATAGAGACATGAAATTGTGAGCAGATTTCAGAATTACATTTAATTTTAAGCTAGCTGTAACAGCTGCCAAATAATGGCAATTAACACCCTTATTATGTCATCCCCAGTTTATTAAATAGCTAAAGAGTAAGTGCACAAGTTTCTGATGTCAGCATGTCCACAAAGCCCTAGTCTGTGCATCTTTTTTTTTTTTTTTCAGATGCCTAGTACTAGAAACACTTCTTCAACCTTTTTTTCAGCACTCTACCTGCGGCCTTTGTTTAATTCTTCTCCCAAGAAGTTGCAAAGTTGCAGGGTTTTAGGTAGACCTTGCCACTGCCCACAGCACGTTCTCTATGTTACCTTGGATGAATCTGGCTACTGCTGCAGTCATATGCTGCATTAAATGAAGCCCAGCACTAGGTGCCATTTTTACGTAATATGAGAATAAGCAAGCTAAATGAGCCAAATGTTCAGGCTTTAGAAGTGCTTACAGTTAATAGACTTGTTAATAGACTCGTGTTAATATGAATGACTCGAATCAAGGACAAATTTTCTGGGAACCAAACGTTTTCCATATACTTATGCCTTGTTAATATGGAAACATGTTGAACAGACAACGGACAAGGTAAAAATGCATGGAGCGCACTTGAGTCCATGCATTTTTCTCGAGTTAATATGGACAGCAATGACGACAAAATTTGAGCGACACTTAAGCTCTGCCTTAAGGGCATGCGTTAATAGGTCCCTTCAGCAGCCTGGGGTTCTCTTTGCACATCACTTGCAAATACACTCTTCTTTCTTTCTTTATTTATTTATAAGACACACAAGGCCTTCCTTTAACAAAGTCAAACGAACCTTCCTCAGTGGTCAATGGGTAGCGCACGCGGCTCACGACCCAAGGATCAGCGGTTCGAGTCCCAGCTCGACTATTTTCCTTTTCAGCGCAATTGCTTTTCTTTCTTCAGAGGCACTATGTAATCGTGGTGGAATGATGTCATGACACTCTACACCAATGAGGAATTGAGTAGCGATGTGAACACTGCTGTAGTGTGTGATCGTTGTGGGGAGTTTTAATTACCCACACGAGGTCATGTGGTTGTGGCAGCACGACCATTTCGACCAATGCGGGTTTTCTCCACATGCCAACTACGACCCTACAATAAAAGTTAAACTTCAGCACGTATATTTACATGAAAGCATTTCTTAAAAAAAAACATTAGAAACTATTACACATATATTTTTACTTTTTTATATAGAGAGAGAAACTGAGAGCTTTAGTGCACTTCTGGATATCTCGATTCATGCACAAAATGACAATCAAGCTACTGTCAGTCATCATTAAATTCTAAAGGATTATGTGATAGTAAGTAAAGAAAAAGGGAGAGCTGAGAAATCAACCTTAATGTTTATTTTGCCACATTTGTGACAAAAACAGTCTCAAATACTGAAAACCCTCCTGGCCAGACCAGTGTGCCTCACTAAATATTGGCGTAATAGCGGGGCGGTGACTGCCACCTCGGTCAATATCAAGATGGTAATAAGCATTAACGGAGCACTAAAGCAAAAAGAAGCTTTTCGAGATGCAAGCTTGCCATCACTGACAATCATGCATGCTGAAGACCCCAAACACGCCATCAAAGCAGACGCATATATCTAGGGACCATACCAAACGACAGCATAATTCCCATCTGTCAATGGTGCAGAACCCCAACTTACAGTTTCTCCTCTCAGCTTGTCTGACAACTTTTTAAACAGCAATTTTGGTTAAAAGAATCTCAAGATGCAATCTAAAAGGTAACACATCCAAGGAAGAGGGTAAATGATTTACATGCTGTTAATTTAGAGTAATTCTGTTCTCTAAACGATACAGTACCCTCACTTGCAGTGTCGCCTCCCGTCTTGCCTCAGAGCTTTTTCAACGATGATCTTGACTCCAAAGTATCAAATGCAACTTCAAAGGAAACACACCCAGCAAAGATGGTAAATCATTTGCATGCTCTCAGTTCTTGGTGTAAAAAAAAAAAAGTAAGCCTAGAAAAAATGTTTCTGTACAGCGCCATTCAAACTACTGTAGTTTTCAATAAAAATGCAGTGATAGTTCATTGAATTACAGAACAGATGGGAATGGGTGCTCTTAACAGCTCATATCCGTTCTCATAAAATTTCTGATATTTGCTGCTAGGTGGACCGCTTAAACCGGTAATTGTTGGGTTGTGCTGCTGAGAGATCAGAATCATTCCAGATGACACATGCGCATCTCACCGCAACATGATGCACACCTGTCAAGCGTGCTGCCGATGCGCACCTCAGACAATGGAGGCGCTTTCTGGCTACCATGTGACTAATGCAGCCGATCGCAGCTTTTCTTTGATTGCCTCATTTACTTTTGTTTAGCTCAGAGAAGCGCATCACTGCAGCCATCAGAAACCCTTATCTCGCCTCTTCATGGTGACACCAAGATCGCAGTGCTCCGTTGCCTGAAACCCACGGAATGCCTGATGCACCAGGGCCATCAGATACACAAATCACTCAATTTTCAACAACTCCATGTCAAACAAACCTCATTTTCTAAATTTATACTCCACATTTCACTATAATTTTTCATCACGAGACAGATGACCTGAGCATTACGAACAAAAATAAATTGAGAAATTAAATTTTTGATGAAATTGGCCATTTTATTTTCCACATCCCCCTTGAGAATAAGACATCAGAAAGTAATGCAACAAACTGCGTCAAAAGAGCATCAAGCAAAGTGGAACTGTGGACTTTTTAAGCATACTGTAAGTACTACAGCGCACAACATAAAGTGCATGAGTCTAGGGGGGTTGTGTTTGTCGACTTGAACAGTGACTTTGCTATACAAAGCTTTCCTGATCGCTTCAGAAATTTTTTGCAGTAGGTTTTCTGAGGGCATTCTTAAATGTGGCAGTTTGTCACCAACAGAAGTTGTGAAGCGTCAAGTTTATAGAGAGGCTTTATGTCAAGTTATGCCCGTACGGCCTTATAAAGGCGATTAAAGAACACTTATAGAGGCCATTCCCCACATTTAGCCGTTGTATGTTTGCCTGAAGCCTGCCGCCTGCCACCTGCCACAGTGGGCAAGTGGCAACCTGACCGCCGGGTTGTGGGCAACATGCCCAGGTGTATACAGTAAAACCTCGTTAATCGAAGTCATTGGGGCCACAAAAAATATTTGAATTAACCTGAAGAAAAATGGAACCGAGGCAAAAAAATTTTTGTTGTGGGAACTCGCTGCCTTTAGTGGATGAACTTTGCAATTATTGTATACTACAGCATGAAAGTCTACCCCCTATTTGTAGCCCTTGTTGGCCAAAAAAAAGAGTTGACTGCAAATGACGGCATCACTGCACGCGCACAACTCGGACTAACACATAACGATCACAAGGACAGCAGTCTGAAGCCAATGCAGATCAAAAGCGAAAATACTGTGCTCCACCCTGCCTTCCATGGTAGCACTCACACATGGCTTGATTAACTAGTGGCAAACCGAACTTGAAACAAGCCTATAGTTTCGGAATCCAGCAAGAAGCAGGCCTCTGAGATTATTGGTGTTTGCTCTCGTGCTGCCTACCGCTTGTCAGAGGAAGCGACCGCCAGCAAGGCAGAGCAAGGTAAACGGCATGCAATCCCAATTTTCTTTAGCGCAGCCCATTTGCATACAAGTTAACAACTTTTTCTGATGCCTGGAGCCCCATGTGTCCTGCAGGGATTGGGTGCCAGAATAGGGCATGAACTGCCCGCCACTTGTCCAAAACTATCTCAGACCCTGCAAATAGGTGGTCTCCGCATCTAGGTGGACCCCCCAATTTTGGACGGTCCGTTTTCTGAACAAAGGTCGACTTATATGCAACAGTATCTAAAAAGTAATCAGATGCCAGTGCTGTGCGCAGATAGGGTGGTGTTGCATGCAGTCAACCGTTGCAGGCACGAGGTAAGAATGATCGTGTCGCAGAACAAGCGCAGGTGCATTCCAGCAGTCCACAAGCCATAGCATAGACTGGTTTTCGTGCAGATAATACTGAGGCTAGGGTCTTCGCATATGAAAATAAAATATCGGCAGCACTCTACAGTGCCGTCTCGCGGCTCCGAGGGGCCGTCGCTTCACCGGTTACGACGATATCAGGATCGGGCATTCCCACACAGCAACCCAGATATTAGAATTAACTGGGCTGGTGCAGGCCGCCACTTCAAATTATGCGGTCAAATTTGCATTACAAATTACAGGACTGCAGAAATTCTTTTAATTATTAGGATTTTGAATCAACCGAGTTCAAATTATCAAGGTTTTATTAGGTGCGCGCACATGCACGCACACACGCACACTGTATAAACTCATGTAAGTGAATTTTAAAGGTGCGGCTCATACACAAATTAAAAAACTTAAAACCCCATTTTTTTCTCAATTATCTAGTCCAAAACAGAGGGTGCAGCCTTTACACGAGAGTATATGGTATATATATATATCTATATACACACAAAGCTGGCAGGTTGAGATGACATCAAAAGGTCATTTGACCCTGGTGGCAGGTAGACTGCTAGTGCATCTAATTCGGATTTGGCCTAACTATGCAAACAGACTAATTTTTTTTCCTCTGAACCTCATGTCACGCGAGGTAAAGACAGCAAACGTCTAGGGATAATTACAGTCCGTTTCATACATCAGGTGCAATGCTGTCAAAGCTAGCGTTCTTGTTTGTGCTGCCTGCATCCGTGACCAAAAAGTAGTGCGTTCCTTTGTGGTGAGCGAAACATAGTAAATGCTTTGCCTGCAGGCTTACTATTGTCATGAGCTTAATTAAATGCCCTCTTATTGCAGACGATATGCTGCCACTTTCTCGATTGAAAACTAAACATTTTGACAGATTTGTCTGTCTGGTTGGGTTTGAAGACATAATAAACTGCACATCTCCAACCAAAAATTTTAACTTTAACCCAACGTTTCGAAGCGGACTCGGGTTCCTTCATCAGGGGTGACTGAGGGCAGTAGCTAGCATGTTTTAAGTATGAAGGGGAGGGGGTCAAAGGAACGACAGCTGTGAGGCGAAAGGCCACCGCGGGGGAGGGGGGTTTTGACTGTTAGTCACGCTGGCACACTGCAGGGAGGTGGTGAATGGGGACTTTTTTTCGTTGAGTTGAAAGAGCGAAGTCGTTTGGGCATATACTGGGGGCAGGTTTCCTTTTGTTCGGGGTGGTTTGGATATGCCAGGATTCCAGAAGGAGCCTTTTGTGGTAATTTGTTTCGGTTCCGAGGATGCGGGTTTCTTCGAAGTTGATTCTATGTCGGAGTCCTGGGGATTGCGCTCTCTTGCGAAGAATTTGCGGACGTCGTTTTTATGTTGCGGAATTCTTTCTTTGAAATTTTTGGTTTCGCCGATGTAGCTTGCGTCGCAGTCGGCGCATGGAATTTTGCAGACAATGCCTTGGGCTCTTTCTCTCGGTGGATTTTTTCAGGATTCAGGCGATGATCTCGCTCGGGTCTCCAGGTTGTGCACAAGCCCACAAAATTTGTTGCGCTTTGCCTACCTGTTCCCAAAGACCGGCCGCCGAGAAAAAGAGCCCAAGGCATTGGCTAAAAAATTCCTTGCGCTGACGACGCAAGCTACATCGGCGAACCCAAAAATTTCAAACAAAGAATTCCACAACATAAAAAACGATGTCCGCAACTTCGCAAGAGAGCGCAATCCAGAAGCCGAACATTCCGAGGACTCCACCACAGAATCAACTTCGAAGAAACCCGCATCCTCCGAACCGAAATAAATTACCACAAAAGGCTCCTTCTGGAATCCTGGCATATCCAAACCAAACCACCCCAAACCAAACCACCCCGAACGACATCAACCACATAAAAGGAAACCTGCCCCCAGTATATGCCCAGGGACTTCGCTCTTTCAAACCAAACCAAACCAAACCCCCCCCCCCCACCTTTCGCGTCACAGCTGTCGTTCCTTTGACCCCCTCCCCTTCATACTTAAAAAGACGCTAGCTACTGTCCTCAGTCACCCCTGATGAAGGAGCCGAGTCGAGTCGGCTTCGAAACGTTGGGTTAAAGTTAAAATTTTTGGTTGGAAATTATTATTTATTTTATTTTTATTATTATTATTTTATTATATGTCACTTTCTCGTGACTAAGACCACTCAGTCACAGAACAAGCGCAGAGTAACATGCCTCCCTTTATTTTCCCATGCGACTACTTCCGTACCTTTAACAGCGTTGTACCTGATGTATGAAACAGAGTATAGTTTGCTATATTTGCACATCACCACGACAACTTACATTGGACCATTTTTAAAAGATAGACTAGTTCTTAGTGTTCTTCCTTACCAAAATGGACTTTACATGCAACAACGCAGACCACCTGCTAATGCTGCCGTTCAATTTGCGTGACAGAACCACACATTTCCTCATTCCCAAAATGAATAGGGCTCAAAAACGGGTCCCTGGTTCACAGAGTGCATAACCACGTCGGTTTCATTCTAATAATGTGAGGACGCTGATGGCTTTACGTGGCCACCATGCTCTCATAGTCGAACCTCCTCTGCCTGCCTTTCACTTTCTTGGAACACGTAACAACACGAGAAAACAGTGAACTCCCGCAAACACACCATAAGAGCTCATAGAAACTCAGTAAGCCAAGAGAAAATTTAACACAGTGGCTCCTGCTCCACAGGATCTGCACTAGAAAAGTGCCCTATTAAACTTTTGGACTTGGCTCCTTTTGAAAATTGGTCTGAAGCATGCATTAGCTCCATAGGAAAACAGGTGGCTCATCATAAAAGCAGGAATTATTACGAATTTTATAAGTTCAAAAAATTTGCAAGCAGCTGTAGTAGCTAAAACGTCTGGTTTGGCCAGATTAGTCTGTGATAGCAAACAAGACACCTATATTGTATAAAGCGGATTTTTTTGCAAGAAAATGATTCCGAATAAAGTCCAGGGACAATTATCGGAAGAAATAAAATCATGTCCATACAATCTGGAGGTTCAGTCAATATGTTTGAGCCTCCCAGACAATTCGGGAGATCTGGCAAGTATGCAAATGTACACGCAGTGCCTGATGCAAACGCACACATGCTGCTGTGCTACCGTACCACAGTTTGTAAGGCACATTTCTTTTGTGCTGTGCTTTCCCTCCAGGCAACCTCCAGGGCCTTGGCAAGCTACCACAGGCCCGACACTGCAATTTTTTGTGGGAGTCTCCACACAGTCATTCCCATGTTGTCTAACAAAATGCTACTTTCATTTCTAATTTAGCCTGAAACAAGAAAAAACATCTGTATTTGCTCGGGTGCTTTTTACTATGATACAGATACTGCATTCTTCCCAGCAGCTTATACCTGTAGCAAAATACCGAACAGTAAACACCTCCCTCCTCTCCGTTTTGACGTAGGAGCACAAGTACTACAAAATCCATATTTAGCAATTAACAAAATGTTCAGCAGTAACCTTGGCAGACAAACCTGCTTTAGCTTGTCCTTAGATGGTCAACAAACGTCCTGAGCAGACAGGGCATGGGTGGAAAGTGTCTGGGACAGGTGAACCGTCAACAGCACTTGAACTTTCAATCTCAGTCAAGAGGTGCATAATCTTCTGTGCAGTGGCGTCCTGCACCTCATCTGCAGAATCAGTACAAGGTGCACTCCCAGTGTCTCCTGCACTAGGTCCATTTTGAAGAGCATCTGCAGATATCAGTAAGGGTAGGTGTTACTACAAACGCTTAAATAAAAATGGCATTGTTGTCCCGGTTGCTACTCTGTTTATGCAGCAATACTGCCTAGGCTGGGCACTGTTTAAAACTGCCTGTGATGTTACGTTGAATTTACCAACACACAGATCAAACATTCATCACAAAATCTTTGAGGCTTAAGCCTTTTCCAAATCGAAAGAAATTTGTTCCACCGTGCCTTTAGTGAAACTATACTTAAAAGAGCTCTCAGAAGCTAGAACAGCTGCCACCCCACCTTCATTGTCATGCTACCCATACAGCACACGTGGCTTCTTGTCCTATCCCTTGAAATCAACAACTTGCCTGGGCCTAGTGCGAGACTACCTCAATATGAGACAAACATTTGTACACGTCTTTACTTTGTTAATGCTTTAGAATTTTTCTCAAATGATTTTAGCTTCCTTCCCATTTCTGTAGCAAAAGCTGGAACTGCGTGCTGTACTTCTCTTCATCCTATTTTTGCACTGCCTTTCACTCTGTATGAACCAACTAGCTCAGGCTACTATCTACCAAGTTGGATTACGAAGTCTTGCAATGATGGAGCTAATTTCAGCAAAATTTGGTTTTCACAATGGCAAAAAGTTCTGGAAGTTTTACAGTTTACAAATAGCTGCATTTATGTGGATGCCATTAATCCCTTGTTCACCACGAAGCACTATTAAACACTACAATAAGCAGCAGCATGGACACAGATACCGAAATGATGGCCTCTTTATAGGTAAACATTCATTTTTTCATGTCTGCAGGGCTGTATTTGCCACTAGCCCAAGAGGTGTGCACTTACCAGTGAACGAGGACACCGTGAGGACCTTTCCTGGCAGTGGTAGGGCAGACTGGCCTGACTGCTGTTGCCGCTCTTCCAGTAGGCGCACTATGAGGCACTGTAGCTCAGCCAGCTTCGCCTAAAATGAACAGAAAAAACACAGTATAGATGGCTCCATGCACGACTGAGCATGTCGCACTGATGACTGATTGCATGTCTACTTTAAGCATGTGTCCGTGGTCAGTACAGTCTTTTTTAAAACAGGATGTGTTGTATGCCGGGTTTGCCAAGATTTTTCTGCATATCATGAGAATCCTGGGCCAATGCATAAAAACTAATTAAAAAGCATGGCGTTAAAGTAGCGATAGAAACCACACCTGTGGAGCCCTCTGCAGCAGAAAATGGCCAATCTACCAACTAAGCCACAAGTGCCAGGCGAACAATCTGTGAACAAGGATAGACCCATTGGTGTACTGTTACTAGCCTCGGCTGCATGCAGGCTTCTTTCTCGTTCGTCACTTCGTGTGCTGTGCCATCACACAGCCAGCAAGGCGTGCGCTTGTCTCAAATGGAAGTCTACGTCTAAACGTTGTCACTATGGACACTATATATTCTTATCCGCTTTGCCGTGCCGTGCGGTGGGAGGGTACCAAGCCAGCTCCATCTTATGTCGAAAGAGGCTTGTGGAGAATCGTTTTGCTCAGCATGTTATCTGTGCAAGCAGCTTTGGTTCAAGAGAGATCTGTGGGAAATGCATGATTGTGTGAACAGACATCTCCATCCAGGAAGAGAGACTTTCAATACCTTTGCACTCTGTCCAGCCAACAGACAGTCATTGACAGAATGTGAACAGCTTTCTATGCTTGCCTATAGCAGTTTGAAATACTCCCGAGTAACAAACAGACCTTACCCAGCACCACTGCATTACAGGATGCTTGATGTTCCCCACACTACACTTCATGTATGCAGGAAGATCACGCAGTGTTGTTGGCAATTTCAATATCACGAAACAGGTGACATGCAAAACACCTCAGTGCACATTCACACTCTGTGTTCTTATCAATTCGTTGAAAAGAGGGGCTGCCCAAATTTGTTTCATTAACGGTCAGATACCAAAGTTCAGCTCGACATCAACCAAACAGGAGACTCCCAAATTACCAATACAAGCACTTGATGAACAGAAAGAAAAAGATCCTTACTCTACTCCTTACAGGTTTCTCAACAAGAGTAAACTGAAGAGAAGATGCTCATTACAAACAAGTCAGCGACCACAGGACAGCCAAGAGAGCAGAAATTGACAGCTGAGGGCCAACATGACCAGCCCGTGCTTTCAGTATTTATGATCAGATCTCACTATTCACCCACACATATCACAGTTTCATTGTTTCTGACATAGTGTTCCCCTGGCCGCACTACTGTGCTGGAAAAGTAGCCAACACCGCACTGCTATCGACAGTGAATTTTAATTTGATACCACAAGTTTTACTGTTCCCGACATTTGCTTTTCATTTTCAAAATTTACTTTTAGCAAAACAAAAGATATTTTGAAAATTGCCCAATACCTACTAGATAACAATGTTCCAAACTCCAGAATATTACACAGGTCTGTCACTTTTCTCAGCAATCACTTCAGTTTTGTACACACTTTACAGTAAATTTTCATTCACTTTGCATTTCTATTTGCTCGAAAGTTTTTTTGTTTTTTTTTTACAGTTATAAAACTCACCTTTGTCTCTGTGTGTATTAAAGGTGCACTAAAGATGATTCTGAGCTCGCCTTTTTACCGCGGAAACTTGATCTGCATGCTCCGAGCATTCTTAGAAACTTCGAATTATTGTCCTGTGTGGCTGATTTCCCTATTCAACAGGATTAAACGACCCGGCTCCTGCCTTTTTTTCTTTAACTGACCTCCAAGAGTAAGAGGAGTCAATCAATGCATGGAGTGCCTTTCAGCCAGTCGCATGGTGGCTTGCCGCTCTGCCATCGGTGCAGTGATACGTGGTAATACGTAGAGTGGTCTATGAAAGCAAAGCATTCACAGTATTTTTATTTCCGTGGGATTAATTTGCGGCTAGTTGTTTGCAACTGAAACTACTTAATCACGAAAACTAAAATACAAAATAAAAGCGAAAGCGAAGCCACCACGCAATTGCCTGAAAGGCATTCCACGCGTTGGTTGACTCTTCCTACTCTCGGAGGTCAGTAAAAAAAAAAAAAAAGGTGGGAGCTGGGACGTTTAATCCAATTTAATAGGAAAATCAGCCGCAAAGGACAATAATTCGAAGTTTCTAAGAATTCTCGGTGCATGCAGATCGAGTTCCCGCAGTATAAAGGTGAGCTCAGAATTCTCTTTAGTATACCTTAAAGTCTTTCCTTATTGTGACCATTAAGAATGGCTCCCAAGTGACCAGAGGAGCATGTCACAGAAAGAGCATCTCTGGTAGCATATTGGAGCTGCCGACATCTACATTTGTGAAAGTTAGGAAGTAAGGAACATCCTGGTAGCACTCAGCCAGTTGAGTCCGGAGGAGCTCACCGTTGCAAAGAAAAGGAGGTCATCAGCAGTGCAAAGACACAGTAACTGCAGCGCAAAGCCCTGTGCCCTTTTTCACTCAGTCACATTTAGCACTGAAAGGAGGTAATGAGGAGATGAAAGGCGCATGCATTCCTGTGGGGATCTCATTCAGCTTTCGTGGACATGCCGGCAAATTTTTCTTTCAGATGATCAGTACACAAATAAGTGGTATTTACCTCATTGAAACTGCGAAGCTTTGTGGAACATACAGTTGGTATCAGCAAATAAGGGCCAACATAATGCAGTAATTCCTACTTCACATCATCCACCTTAAAGATTGATCCTGGCAATAGCAGAAGAGTGGCATGACTTGAGCCAATGAAAGAAGTATGAAAAAAGTTGGAAAGGAATTATTATAATACCTGAACGCAGGTATGAATTCACAAAGTTGGTTGTGTGTAAAACTGATTCTTGTCTGGCCGGAGGCCGCGCACTCAACCGTATTCAATGCTAAGACAGCCGAGGCACTGGCTGTGATTTGGCATGCGTTTTGATATGTGATTTGCTCATGGGAGCTCTAGTTGCTACAGTGCTGAACAGTTTCAGTAAGAGAAAGTACATCCTTTTTTTTTTTTTTCAAAAATACATATAGCACTTTATACTGCCTCGCCCATGCCCATGGGAAGATATTCATTGAAAATTGAAGACAACTGATGGTCCCTTAGGGTAACAGTGCATTCCAAGAGAAGGCAAACGTAACAAAAAGTGAGAGAGAGCCAGGTGGGCGGATGAGGTTAGGAAGTTTGCAGGGCTAAGGTAGTTGCAGCTGGCACAGGACAGAGTTAAATGGAAACCAGTGCGAGAAACCTTTGTTCTGCTCTGGACGTAGTTGAGACTGATGACGGTGCTTATGACTTTGTGTATCTCCAATATTCAATCCTTGACACCTGCTGTCAGGCAGACAGCACACGGTTAAGCATGCTCAACTATGATCGACAACTGACTGCAACTCTAAATGCCGCTCTACACTTTGCTTATATGACACTGTGAAATTTGGGCAAGGTGAGTAAAGACCTCAAAGCAGCAAGAGGATAGCTGTACTGCCATCAGCATGCTTGACACAAACGCTCGAAACCGTGGCTTGGACTGACGCCATCACAGCTAAGCGCTGGCAGCTGGAGCCGAGACAATTCTTTCATATGTTTGCAGCAGTTAACGATAGCTGGAGCGGTTCGTTTGACTTGTTTTCACCTGTTTCTGACCGACGGTAAAAGTGCTCACTCTCGACGGGTCCATTTTGCTCACTAGCTGTGGTCTCATGTGTGGTCAGAAAACATGCTGCAATTAGCTTATCTCGACAACCCGACATAGCGTGCAAACGCTCGTGCGTCTTTCGAGTTTGGTCTCAAAGCTGACGCTTGAAACAAATACAGATTGGGAAAAGCAGAGAATACGCATGTTTGTGGTTTTGCTTGCTAAGGTGACGCGCAGCTCTTTTGTCCCGACACACCAGAATGCATGCTCTCTCGAGCTGCTTAGCAAAAGCAGGAAGCCACACACCAACCTGCTAGAACACTCTGATGCACGCTTTCAGAGAATGAAGAAATCAACAAGACCCTGAACAACTCTAACTGGCAGATTTATTTGTTATCCAACCTTACAAACACCATGAACCCGTATTTTCTCTGCATTTCCTAATCTTTATTTCTTTCAAAAGAAATCTTTGAGGCCAAACTCGAAAGGCATGCGAGCTGTCGCATACCATGTCGGGTTGCCGAGGTAAGCAAACTGCAACCGCAGATGCAAGTGAAATAAAGCAAAATGGGCCCGTCAAGAGTGCGCACTCTCCCCATCGGCCACACAGGCGAAAACAAGTTAAACGAACTGCGCTCCAGCTATCGTCAGCCGCCGCAAGCATATCGAGAGCATTGCCTTGGCTCCAGCTGCCAGAGCTTAGCGGTGATGGCGTCAGTCCAAGCCACGCTTTTGAGCGTTTGTGTCAAGCGTGCTGACAGCGGTACATAAGGAATAGTGCCAAACAGCCTTTTTAGCTAAACCACTACTCTATATAATGACAGGTGCTGAAGATACTGGAGAAGGCGCTTGTAAGATAAAATGCATGGCATGAAGTGCACCAAAGACCACGAGAAAAAACTTGATCAAGAACAATGCACAAAAACCTTGAGATCTTCTCGGTCCTTAGCCAGCTGTGAAATGTAGTCGTCCTTCTCAGCAGCCCGTTTTCTCATGATACCTCGCTGTACCTGGTACAAAGCAATGTAGTCCGCTACAATAAAGCCAGGAAGAAATAAAAGCACAAAATAACTGTGAGCATTACAAAATTATCTCCACTCACTAACAAAATCACAACCACAAATTGTTTAGTTTTTTTCTGAAGAATAGAGGTTAGAGCTAATTTACACGTAATTTGAGTCCACATGCAGTAATAATAAAAGAAATGTTAAATCTCTATTCAACGTTAAGACTTAACATTATATCAATGTTAGAAAAAATTCGTATATAAACGTTAAAAAATACACCACACACACGTATATTTTCTTACTGGGAGGCACTGATCACTCTGCTGCCCAGTTTTGCTTCGATGTCAACATTAACTTGATTTTAGCACTGTGAAATACTTGGCACTAGCCGAATCATTCAGTGCATGCCTTACAACAAGAATAAACAAGAATTTCCTGCCATGAATGAACACACATGTTCACCATGGTTATGCACACAACCTGAATTTCCAAATTCCAAGAGGTGAAATTGATGATCTGCTACAGTGCAAAAAGAAGATGGAGTTATCTTTCCCTGTCCTCTACAACATAATTCCTCAAAGCGAACCTTAGACACGTGCTCCGGGCTCCCCAATGCAGCCATATATGGGCACACTAATCGGGTAAGTCAGCTTCATCAACGTGCACCCATTCTTTCAGCAATCCGCATAAGCTTCAGTGCCTACAAAACGGGTCTTTGACGAATACCAATGTTGAGGACTGCCAGAGAACTATTCCAAATAGCCCCGTTTTCTTGATGCTGAAGCCGATACGGCCGCGGTAAAAGGAGGCTCAACTCTGACCATTCCGTTGTGAGTACCCATTTGGTTTGCTTCCCCGTGAGACGCAAGAGCACGCTGGTCACAACAGCGCCACTACACGGCTTTACTGCATGGAAGGAGTGCCTTGTGGTAGATGATGGACATGCGACGTCAAAGGCTAGCACTACTTTGATCATGGCTGCCTTATAGTCAACAGAGATGGACAGATGACGTTTGCTGACCAAAAGGTGGCTGCGATCAAAGCAGTGGTAGCCTTTGGTATAGCATGGCCATCCTCCGCTTTGACCTTGTGAAACCAGGGTCCCAGGACGTTGGTACAGTTAAACCTGGATATAATGAAACCAGGGTCCCAAGACGTTGGTATAGTTAAGCCTGGATATAACGAAACTGAAAAAGTCTGGGATTTTCCTTACATCCAGGTTTTCGTTACATGCAGTTTTCACAAGAAGACGCAAAAGGACAATGCAGAACAAAAACCAAATTAAGAAATAAATGTAGATGAAATGATGCAGAAAATGTTTACAGAAAACATCGTTACTCAAAGTCATAAATGCAGAGAAACATTTTGCAATCACGTTGATAGCGCGACTGTGGCAGCAGCCACCACAACCTTCGCTGCGGCGAAGGTTGTGGCAGCCTTCATAGAGGCCTCAACAAAATACTTTATGCATGCTGCCAAGTACTTTGTGATCCTTTCAATGCATAAACATAGGTGCTTCTATGCAGGCACATGAAAGCAAAGTCAACTTTATTACTGTTTTCAATAACAGAGTAAACATTTATACTGACAATGTTAAAAAGCAGCATCATTGCAACCCTAGAGGTAAAAAATTTTTGGGGTGATCAATTGGACTGACACGGGGGAAATGCAATGGCATTCTTCTTTCACTTGCCAATCAATTCCAATTCTAATCCTATTCTACTGCTGATGCTATTCCATTTCTGAGTGCACTGTCTTTCACTCCATAATCTACATTACAATTCCAACCATGCAACTATGCAAAATGTGTCACATTGATAGATCACGGCAAGCCCTGATAACACCACCAGCGCACTGACACAGTAGCTAAGCGATGTGCCACTGCACCGACAGGTGGCTGTTCACTGAGACCGGGCTACTCTCCTCGAGCAATGTGAGAAGGAATAGCTCCCGCGACCTCATTTCTGTACAGACAGTTCTTCAGGAAGCTACCTATTTTGCACGTAGGCCTGCTGTTGTCAGAGTAATTTTCTTCTTAGTCATTTTCATTTTTGCAGCAATTTGTCATCCAGCGTCTCCCTCCTCTCCCCTACAAGGGGAGGGGAGGAAGGGGACAAGGGGGACGGTTGACAGGTGGAGAGAGAGAAACCCCCTCAACAGCGTTTGCTACAGTTGGCAGGTGGAGACTCACGTCAATGCCGTCAGACAGTTTTTGCCTTCATGGCCCTCCTAATGCTACTGCATTAAAAGAAAGTACTTTCTCACCAATGGTGTCTGTTTCTCCTTGCAACTGGGTGACCAAGTGCTCCAGTCGCTGCTTTTGGTCTGAGAGGTTAGCTATTTGTTCCATGGTGGCCTTGAAGCGATCTTCCAGCTGCTGCATGGCTCGCTTCAGTTTAGCATAGCCCTCGCGCGTCACCTCTTCTTGCTCGTGAGACAGCAACACCTCTGTAATGTACCCCAACAGTCACATCAGGTGGTGTCCACTCTTTACCATTCTGATAACCAAAAACATCTTGGGCAATGTCCGGACTGCACTTTGATCTGCTTTCTGCCAAAAAACCCCAGCACAAAGCTCAATATGCTTTTTTTTTTACTATGCTCTTCTTCCTTTTCTTCAAGAAGTTATGAATGCACCAGAAAAAAAATGACACATGCACCTGAAGTACGTTCTCTTTCCTCATCATGCTGCAGACCTCACTAAATGCTAAATTACTAGTTGGATTTAGCATGACTTATTCCTTAACAAAGACACCTTATTACTCTAATATTGTTTTCATTATTGTGCAAGCTGTCCACAAAGAGCCCCCAGCTTTCATATAAACACAATCTTCTCAGAGGGGATGTAAGGGGCATATTAAAGGGGGGTCACTAAGCCATAGAAAGTTACATGCCAAGAGTAAAAAAGTAAATCAGCCAGATAAAACGGCTCCTGCAAAGAAGCAACATTTTCAGCCTGTTTAATCAACCCCTCAGAACGTTTTCAGATCTTCACACCCTAACATCTTTAACTTAAAAAAAAAAAAGAAAGAAGTACACAGCATTGCTTACAAATGTTACTATTAAACTATATTGAGAAGTATTGCCTATGCAATATTCTAACTTAAGCACAAATGCCTAAATCCCCTGAAGAAAGTCTCGTGAAATCAGCTGACTAGCAAATTGTTCATCAAGGGGGGACACTGGTCTTAGACCTTTTGCTGATTTCAGATATGCGTTTCCTTTTGTCATAATTTAGGTACTAGTTCCCAAGATAACTCAGTACAGGAGGTTCCCAGTCACGGTACTTTGAGATTAGTCGAAATGAAATATGCCTGTGTTCACTTCGTTTGGTTGTACGGAGAAATACTTCCAAGACGCAGACTTAGCTTGCGCGAATAGGCACACTAGCTTTGGCAGCGTTACTTGCTATGTATGAAAGAAACGGAGTTTAGCTGCACTCAAAATGAGAGACTGATGTGAAGGAAACTGAATTATTCAATTAGCACACTGGTCTCCTCAATGTAAATTACTGCTTCAAAATAACAACCCAACTGCTTTTTTACACAATTTTAACCATTAATATGTTCATAATCCAGAAGTGTAACAGGTGCAAGACACCAACATTCAGCACACTACTCCAAACTATTAAATGAAAAAACTAGGGGTCTGCGAATATTTGAAATTTCGAATACAAATCAAATATGTTTGATATCCAATTCGTATTTGTATTTGAGAAACTAATATTCGAGAATTTCCGAACATTCGAAAATTACCCCACTCGCCAGCGTATGTAAAACCGTGCCAAATTTCATAAATTTGACTGTGGCAAAACCATAATGTGTGCAAAATTATCCGACGATCGAGTTTAATGTTCCAGGAAAACAATACGAAGGTCCTGTTCCTTTCCTTCTCCTTCGTTTATCGCATGGACTAATCGTATTCCGATGGCGCTAGACTTGACCTCGTGCGAAAGTCTGCAAGTGGGCTTTCCCACATATCACAAACTCTGCGAACAAGACGGCCGACGACTCGCTTCGAACGATCGTAACATGAAAGAGCGCTTTTTTTTAATCCTTCCGCAATATGTTACATACTCAATGTCCACACCTATGGCATTTCATCCTGTCGCCTTCGTAACACTCTGAGCATGACCTCTGCCATGTCGTTTTGGTCAACTATGACATGCGGAAAAGCCTACTTGCAGAATTTCGCGTAAGGCTCCTAAAGGAGCGAGTCGAAGCGTCACAACAGGGCAAGCGATCGTGTAAAAATCCCACCTATTGCATGGTGCATTGTAACCCGCGCACCTCTTAAGTGGGTGTAAGAGCAGGCGAGAATGTTTGGAGGGCCCCTGTCGCTAGGCCAAAATATAGCCTAGCCGCGTAGTTTCGGTTTCTGAGCTTCGTCGCGAGCAAGCAGCAACTGCAGCTGACAGCCCGCGCATTCGCCAGTAGGACAATCCCAGCTTCGTTCCACTTTCAGACACCAACTGGCACTTCACTGGTCACTTCTTTTTCCTTTTTAGAAGCAGTCTTGTCGTTCCGACACCAATGTGCATTTTCCCCTTGCTTGCGTTTGCATAGTTCTTCCAGCACGCCAGAACTGCACGCTCACCATGGGCTTACAGGAATTTGCGCAATAGAGATGCCTTACAAGGCTTTACTGCATTTTCGCATTTTTGGCAGGCATTTCTTTCTGTTTATGGGACGCCGTAGTGAAGGGCTCCGGAAATTTCGACCACGTGGGGTTCTTTACTAGCCATCATGTTATTTTTTGTTTCCAGTCTTGTCATTTTATAGATTTCATTTTGCATGACCTTATTACAGGTCGGATACTGTTATGCTGTCTAATCTAGTAGCATACATTTCTGTGCATATTATATTTTTTTATACGATGCTGAGGCAACCTAGTTTTGTTTATTTCACTTGCAAGGAGCATACACTATTTTGAAAAAAAAAAAAAAAAAAGGCAACAACACTTGCTTGTTTACCATTTTCTGTAATTTTTTTGTACTGAACAGATATTCGATATCCGATTTGATATTCGAAGCCATTTTTCCTTCATATTCGTATTCGATTCGTATTCAAAAATTTCAATATTCGCGCATCGCTAGAAAAAAACCTAAGTTTCCCTATGGTCTGGGTATGCATGCATCCTAGAACTAAGCTGTGCGCAGAGCAGTTGTGTGCACAAGTGCCAACTACACCCTTATGTCTGGGATTTATGCATTGGCTGCAAAGAAATTGTGCTTATTCACTGCTTTCGTCCTCTGTGGCGTTTTGCAACAAAAACAACCACATGCAAAATCCCTTTGCCGTTTCAATAACACATGCAGTCCATTTTGAAAAAAGAAAACACAGACAGCAGCCTTACCTTCTGTCTTTTTAAACTCAAACAACTGATCCTGAAGAGACTCCCTCTGCGTCCGTTGCTCATCCAGCTGATGAACTAACTGATCTCGCTCCAGTTCCAGCTGCTGAACCGAAGCTGACAAAGACGCTACCTGGAAAACAAAATGTGGATTTCACTGAAGGCCTACAATACTTCTGAGAAAAACATACTTCAGGTGTATTTATCTTACTTTAAGTAATTAAAAGCATTGTTATAGAGCTTCCCATTCTTGGAGGCCTTCACGTCAGCAGTAACAACACTCTACTCAATCAAACATGACATTGTACCGGCAATACTTTTGACATATTTTTTATTTTTTTTACACATTAATGCAACTAGGACACTTCTTCCAACATGCAGAGCACCAGAAGACAAATAAATTTTCAAATTCAGAAGTAAACCATACAGGTCTCAAAGTTGGCTATTTCAAGGTATTACGTAGTAAAACAAGCTATATTTTTAAAGTGTAAAATGATCACTGAATGCAAAAAAAAAGCAGTCTTCACTGAAGCCTGTAAATTTAAGTGCAAGAAAGTTACATTTTCGTGAAAATAAAATTTGGCAAATACTAGATAAAATGAAAAATTCTACACTGAAGCAAACATTTAGCAGCTGGCTCATGAGAAAAAGCCTCCATTTTCTGGCATCTAACTGTTACAGCACAACAGTATGCATTTTCCATTCCTGGATTTAGGTACATAGCTAAACAATGTACAGCTGCAGTGCATGCCATTTTCAGTGTGTGCTTCACCATACCTAACAGAGCACACATCTACAGACTGCAAGGAACTGGCTGTTGTTGCAGTGATGCTACTGGTAAACTGCAATTTGAAACAATTTTTGAAGCACTAAAATTTCCAATCTGGAGCACTTTGGAGCAAATAAACATTTAAAAGCAGTCTTGAGCACTAGGTCCAACCTGGACCACTTAGGAGCAATAAAATACTGATTCATAAGCATACTGGTGCATGTCGTATTTTCTTTCCAAATCTCTTTGCTTGGCAAACAATGCTGGAACAGTTTGAGTGTGATGTAAAGATGCGTTACACTACTAAGTTTGTCATGATAAGCATCGAGTCACGCCTAACAGGTCAATTCTAAGCTTTATGCTCTATAATTCAAGATAAGACACCTTTGTGAAGTACGCCACACAATGTGCAATATAAAAGCACACACTTTACATATCAGCCAAACCTCGACGAAATGAACTTCAATGTAACGAAATCCTCGATGTAATGAAGTATTCCTGTTTTCATAACTTTACGTCCAAACAACACCATGTATTTTAGCAACAGAGACATGCAGTGAACTTTTTGTTTGCATATTTAAAGGACATCGGACATCTTGACAAGCTCGAATTTCACCTTGCATGTTATCCTCATACATTCTTCAAGCAGTGAACTCTGTTATCCCATCAGTCAGACTATGCACTTCATCATTTCATATATAACATCATTACTTGCCGATGCGCCTTAGTATGCATTTAATGGCCGCATTTTATCTCCTCCCCTTTTTATTTGTTTTATTTTACCTCTTCCGCACCACTCTCCTTCCGCCTTTATATCCCAAATTCCCTTCCCCACGCAAAGTAGCATGCCAGCGATTTTTAAACGCAGACTAAATTCTCTGTTTTTTTCATTAAAGGGTTTCTCTTTCTCTCTAGCTCTAATTTAATGAAGAAGATTCTGCAGCACTTTCAATGTCCCCAAATTTCATTGCTGGCTGAAAATTAACCCGAGAAAAACTGCATTGCGAGCACAAGTGATTGAGCAGAGCGCATACCTAATATGGGCGCCGCCCGGATTTCACATACAGAGCACACAGGCAGACGCATATACGATAGCGATCATAGTGGCGAGTGCGCCGCTGGCTGTGCCATCTGGGGTAGTAAGGCTCGCACGAGTGTCTGCGTAGCCTTGGCAGCCTGCCAGGCCAGACTGCAGCTCTTGCTATCTCGCCCAAAGTCAGTGCTGACTGCAACGCGCTGCCTGTGCTCAAAGGAAGCGCGCAGCGTTTATCAGATAGCCAAAGCTTGGTAAAAGGACTGGAAAGGTATGTGCTGTTGGCACATCCGTCAGCTGTGAAGCCCATTACGCGCTTCACACTTGACAACCTCGCTTCTCACTCAGACGATGCGCATATGTGCAAAAAGGCACACACTAGCGCTTACGGCAGAAAATACGAAGAGTGGGATGGACCTGTTTTCATTTCATTGGTTGGTCATTAGGGAACACTCTTCTCGCTCTCGCCAACATAGAGAAAGAAAGGAGGGTAAGGGGGGGGGGGGGGGGGGGCAGACGGTGTGGCCCGCAGCAAGGCGGCCACGGGATTGCAGCGGTGGTAGCAGTGGCAGCAGCGGAATGTGTCGTCATATCAGCAGTGTGCTCGAGGCACTTAAAAGACGATGATGATGACAGAAAAACCAAAAGACAGGTGCACTGTCCCAGTCGCCCACGAGGTGGGTAGCGCGACAGACATGCTGAAGCGGCTCGCGAGCTCGCAACATAAGCAAGACGCACATAGCACCGTAGCTGCTGGCGAAGAAAGGGCAGAAATAAAGGACCACTTTAATTGGAAATAAAGGTTTTTCCCGTGAATTATCCATAGCACTTTTTCGGCAGAATCTTAGCAAGCTAAGACGAATTTCAATGTAGCGAAATTTCAGTATTACGAAGTAAACTGCAGATTTTACTGACTTCGTTAAATCGAGATTTAACTGTACATGTGAACACAGTAGCTCAAATGTACTGATGTGTGGCTCTGCACTTTTTTTTTTGTTATAAAGCTTAAGTCTCCACTTTACAACCTCATCAGTTCATCATTTTTGTCAGCCAGCTCTGTCTCATTTTCCTGCATGCTTGTGCCTGCCTCACTCAGCCCTAGTCACCTCAATATCCTTATGAGCAAACACAGTATTTACCAATACCTTCGCTGGCCAAGCATCATCTTCGACAGTTCTGCCTGGAGTGTGCACCAAACCTGCACTACATTACATGATGTAAAGTGCTTTATTTTTTTAAAACAAAAAGCTGATTGTCAGGGTCACCATTTTGTGCAACTGAAACAAATGGCAAAGAGCGAACGGAGCACCTCCATGCAAAGCACCTCCATGCATCCTACTCCACTCTTAAAACAGAGAAATATTTGTTATATTTCACAGCAGGTAATAAAAGAGATAATCACATCTCAACCGAACTGCAGGAAGCCAAGCGATACTATTCTGCACTGGAGTGCATCTGTTGATCAGCGCCACATTACTCAGATTTCAGCCAGTGGCATTGACCAATTGTCATGATGATGCAGTTAATCTAATTAAGCCTTGGTTAATCCCCTTTCATCTGCCACTAATATGTGAGGCTAGCAGGTCCAAGGAGATTAATCATGACGTCATGAGAATCGATAGACGCAACTGGCTGGAGGGCCTCCTTTGAGAGGCATTTAATTTGAGTTGTATAATATTATACATATCACATGAGCTGCACACACTGATCACGAATTTCTTCAAATTGATATGAAGTATTACAAAGCTGAAAAAGCTGGCTGCCGAATGAGCGAAACTGCTTGGCTCTTAGCCTTGTGGAAACTCGCCTCACAGTCCCCGCCCCCCCTTTTTTTTCTTGGCTTTCCCGCGATGCACCCTGCAGCAACAGTTTCACCTTGATGCGGGGCATGTCACATGACTCTCGCTGGTTAACTTGACTAACCAGAGAGGGCGCTAGCATCGCAGCATGAAAGACTGCGTGCACGCGGGATACAGCCCACAGCGTCACTCTCTTCGGCTGGGATTGTCCGCTCGTGGCTCCGCTCTTCGACAGCGGGGCGAGGAAGTGGCAAGGAGACTTGCTCCCGTATCCCGTCCCGTCCGGCTTTGGAGTATCCCTTGCCTTAGCGTGGGTGAACATTTGCTCGTAACCTTGCTGGTGAGTCGGACGACCTCGATCCATTAGCGTATTTTGTTGCTAGCTGGCGTTATTGTTGCTGTAGCAATAAATGCCCGTTTGTGTCAGCCAGTGTGTCGTTTTTTTGTTCCCTCAGAGCAAGGCCCGCCGTGGTCGGTGTGCGCTCGGTAGCGTACGCAATCACAGAGTGTGGTCTCGGCGACTTTGAACTGTTTCAGCCACAGTTAAATGGGGGGAAACGTATTTATCTCCCCTATTTAAAACCCCATAGCCTACAATGGATGGGCGGATCGCACCTAACAGCCATTTTTTCCGTCAGCTATGCTGCCTGAGATTTTCAAAAACGGACTTTACAAGAGTAACTGTCATCTCTTCAGTTCAAAAATATGACTGCAAAACGTGAAGTGCTGTACACAGGTCGCTGCTGTAGTGGGAACAGCCCGTGCCAACTCTCAGCACTGGTACGGTGATGGCGTGTATACAGTGGGAACGTGTATACAGTGGGAACGTGTATACAGTGGGAACGTGTATACAGTGGGAAGCAATGTATACACTTCGCCGTCGTACCAGTGCATAGCATCGGTGCGGGTTGTTCCCACATGCTGTCATTCATCAGCGCTCAGTGATGAGCGAAAGCGATGTGCCGTACATGCAGAAATTGCCATATCTGAGCATGCAAATTATACCACCATATGATATTTGCCTCATAATTAAATGCAACCTTTGATAGTTAGGCTCACGCAAGGCCTAATCCACCTGCCAGTCAGAATCATGCCAACAGAAGGTAAACAACCTTTGTCCGTAAAGTTCCGAGACTGAGTCCATTAAAAAAATGCATTTAGCATTGAAATCATTTGTGTAGCACCCCTTAGAAATATTCTCTTTTGCAGTCTATACACAGCTTCCAACGCTTCTTGAGGTCTTGGAAGCAGTTGGAAAACGCTTCTTTTGGCAGGGCTGTCAACTCCTTTGTCGTGGCGTCTTGAATGGCCTCCACGCTCCCCATCCAGTAACTGTTTAGGGCTCTCTTCACGAGGAAACAGGAAAAAATCGCATAGGGAGAGATCAGGCGAGTATGGCGGATGGGGAAGTACAGTAATGCTGTGCTTGGCGAGAAATTTTGTCACGCTGAGAGCAGTGTGCGGCCTTGCGTTATCATGGAGAAGGCTCCATTGTCCAGATGCCCATAAGTCAGGGTGACGGCGTCGCAGTGCATCACGCGTGTGTTGGAGCACGCGGATATAAAACTCCCGATTCACCGCTGCCCTTGTGGGACGAACTCATGATGTATGACACCTATGGCATTGAAAAAAACTATCAGCATTGTCTTTGTTTTGGTCTTCTGTCGCCACACCTTTCTCAACGCCGGAGAGCTTGTGGACTGCCATTTGGCGCTGTGCCTCTTTATTTGAGGATCGTATTGAAAACACCATGTTTCGTCTTCAGCAATGATGCTGTCGACGAATGCAGCATCCTTCTCTGCCTCAGAGAGCAAATCAGCCCTCACTGATGCCCGCGTGTCCTTCTGGCCCTGTGTGAGGGAGTGTGGCACAAGTCTGGCATTCAGCTTTCGTTTCCCCAAGTTCTCACACAAAATTTGGTGGCATGTTGTCTTACTAATGTCGAGAGCATCTGATAGCATGCGGACTGTAATGGTGCGGTCTTGCTGTACAAATCCCTGATCCGAGCCATGTTGTTTTAATTCTGTGAGGTTGAAGGGCGCCTCTGCCTTGTGTCGTCTTCCACCGAACCGATGTTCTCCACGAAACGAACATCATGTCGTTGCCATAAGCGTCACGAAGGAGCTCATACATCTGTGTGGCTGTCTTTCCAAGCTTCACATAGAATTTTATGTTTACATGCCGTTTGAGGTAGGCGTCCACCTCTCCACATTCACTCACAGCAGAATGCGCAGACAATCAGCGACAACGTATTTTTCTACATGTAGTGCCGTCTAGCAGCTGCCACAGCGATTAACGTAAATAGCTCAAGCAAGCCCGAAAAGATGGCGAAACACATAGTTGTTTTGGGGAATTATTTCTAGAGAAGAAAATAAATCAATCTCGAAACTTTACGGACAAAGGTTGTATTATGAAGACATGGAAGCCTATTCACGTTGATCGGCCTCCGCCTCAATGCATATCCTGCTTGTGCATTTTTAAGAGAAGTGGGCAGGGGGTCTAAAACACATGCCAAAACTTAGCTGAACCAAAGGTGGCTCACATATATGGCATACAATACACCATGAAAGTCCGTATTGTGACGTTCATTATTATTAGTACATATACAGCAAACTTCACGACATAAGAAACAAATGCCGCGTGACAGTATTGTTCGTTGTAAGTAAGTAGGTTTCAACAGTTCTCAACATTTGGAACGGTGATGAGAATTAAGGTTATCTCCGCCTCAATAGCCAGCTAAACTCAAAAGCAGTGAGTTAGGAGCGGTTCGATGTAATTTTCCTAGTTTTTATCAGGATGGCGCAGCGTATCTGGTTTGGCGCAGTTGGCGCAAGGGTGGCGTCACTGTACATTTGGTGGTACCTAGCAGCAATAACAAATATTGTCTTTTTTGACACTCGGAACCATTATTAAAAACATGCATTACTCCAGTAAAGCCACAGGCACCACAAGAGAACAACCATTCCTCTTCAATTCCATGGGTTTCACTGCACTCCCTGAATGAAAGTGGGTGTCATTTTCTTTTTTGTCATTCAACAAAGACTAGCTATGTTACCACTGCCAACATAAACAGCCAAAGTAATCTGACCAACAATCACTATTGATGTTTCTTATTGTTATTAATAAAATTTAAAATGTACACATGTATTCCATGAAAAAAGTAAGTTAAGCAGGCCAAATGCCATCCTTCTGCTTCTGCCACTGTCAAAAGACATAGTCATGCTCAGCTCGCTTTTATTTTGACCAACTTGCCATTACATGTGATACCCAGTTCATGGTTTTTCTTGCGTTGGACAGTTGGACTGAATTAAAAGAGGAAGCAGTAATATAACTGCTGCTTTATCTTTTTAATTCACTCCAACTCTTTTGCTAGCTCGCCCCAGAAGCCAAAATAATTGTGAGTAAGCAAACAGCTACAGTAGAGCCAAAACATGGGTGTAGCAAAGTGAAACTGCGGTCTTATTCCGCCTTCCATAGTAAAGATATTTTTAATAAAGAAACAGTTATAGTGAAGAGCACTTGGCCATGGCAACATAGTCACTTTCAAAAATACACGGCCTCATGGCTCCGGTGGCAGGAGCAGCTGCAGGGCTGCAACGTGGCACTGCTACCTCCGTCGGGCGCTCTCTGCAGGTGTGCACTAAGTGACAACAAACTTCGGCCTCACTCTTGTACAAGCACGTAAAGCGCTTGATAAATTTCATGTGTGGTGCTCATCTGTTTCGCCACTGACGCTCACTATGACGCCACTGACGCGCGCCGTGGAGGGCGCACGGCGTGGACGCGTTGAAATTCACAAAAAATGAGCCAGGACAAAAGGCAGAGTGCTGTAGCTCTGTCACGCTATAGCTTGAAGCTTAGGGCCGCGTAGTGTCAAGCCGCCACTAACCAAGTGGTGCCGACCTGTTTTTATTTTTCTGATGCCAGCTTTGTCTTTCTGGTTGCTATAAACGTGCGGTTTACTTACTATTAGTGTTTAACAAGCGCCCACTGCACCTCACTGTGCATATATTTGAACGTATAATATGTAGAACATGAAGACCAGGAAAGCAACTGCAAATTACCGGAGGTGTTCAGGAACATCGCGCGAGTAATGTAAAAGACTGCACTTTTATTCCAATTTTATTTCAATCTCATTCCAATTCTATTCAAATCATATTCTATTCCTTTGTGTTGGGAATGGTATGTAGCGTTTAAACATCGGATATCATTTTGAGGCAGTTTCCTTGTTACCAGAATTAGCATGCGACATCAAGAAATTATGTCATTTTTTAGATAATAGACACTTTCCTTATGTTTTTAGATGTACCCGAAGGCTTTTAATAGAATAAAGGTGCCGTGCGGAGACAGAGAAGACAGCTGTCTTAGTGATAGTGACAGCGTTTCATACTAAAATCCTACTCTTCAGGTAAGTACTGCTGATTAGGACAGCATCACTTTGGGAAAATCTGAAATTGAACTCCTAGCTGCAGTCTGGCCATTGATGATGAGATGAAGACAAAAGGAAGATAAAATTACGAAGAGAAAAATGCCTCCGTTGATGGAGATGTGAGAATCTTAAAATAATACGATAACTGTGGCATTACGCTCCCCAGAACATTTAATAGTTCTGTGCAAATAAAACAATACAGGAGGTATGCAGAGGTATCCTCCACAGTGAGCGTCCATGCCCAAGCAGATGAATACTAACACTCGCAATTTATCAAGTCTCTTTCATCTCCGCTTTCCTAGTCTTGATGTTCTCTAAAATAACGTGGAGATATATGCACCATGGTGTGTAGCAGGCGCTTGTTAAAACGTCAACGTAAAAAATATAAACCGCGCTTTTTCTGCAACCGGAGATACATAGTGGCAATCAAAAAAGAAACGCAAGGCTTCATCACTTCACAGAGTGGTGGCTTGACGCTATGTGGCACTACAGCACAACCGAAGGCCACGCAAAGCAACTGCATCTGGCTCTGGCACATTTTTTGGGTGCCTCAACGCATGCGCTGTGTGCCATACGCCTCCTACAGCGTGTAAAGAGGCGCAAGGAACCATGCGCCCTCCTTTGTAGCGAGCATTCGCGCCGACACAGACGAACGCTTCACATGAAATTTATCACGCGTTTTACTCGCCCGCGTGCGAGTGAGGGCGTAGTCTGTCGTATCTCGGTGCACCCTCGCAGCGAGCGCCTGACAGATGTAGCAGCACCGCGATGCGGACCCGCAGCCGCTCCTGCTGCTGGAGCCATGGGCCAAGCGTTTTCGAAAACGACTGTACTTCCTGTGGAATAATGACATTGCTGCACACGCGCAGGCCATGAGGAAAAGCGTACAGCGCGCACGAAAAGAAAGAATAGCTAGCTAGCTAGTTAGCTATGAAAGCAGAAAGAAGACGGCTGGGTTGCTGAGAATCGGAAGGCACAAATGAGTAGTGAGAGTAAAGAAAGATAAAATAAAAGTGAAGGGAGGCAGTACTGGGTAGCACGAAGCACAAAACAACAGCGGTGGCAAGAAGCAGAAACATGGTGGTACTGCATGGGTGGTTTTGCTGCGCTTGAGTGTTGCACGCATCTAAACCACTTCCTCTTAAACGACACTGAGGATGTGCAAAACAGTGCCATGTTCATGCAAAGCTTTCGTTTTTGACATGGACTCAAACTGTGGCCACATTGTGGCCACATTAGTTACCCAAGGCTTGAAAATAAGATATCAAGTGTGATACCCGAAAATAAATTAATACATAACGGGATGTAGAGCACAATGGAAGGTATTTAAGTATTCCTTTCCTGAACCAACGCTGTGTGCTTAGTAACAGTAGCCAAATTACCAGACAGCATCCTCATAGCCATGCCACCACCAGCAACTGATATAGTAAAGATCTTTGTCAGTCTGAGCAACTCTACTAAAAGAGGTACTACTTATTACAGTGCAGTTTTCAAGTGACTTACATAATCTCAAACCAAGTTACTAATTATTTACTAGGTGCAGGCGAATTCAATGTTTCAAATGCCTTGCACATCATTCCAAAGAAGAATGAAAAAAAAAAGGCATTTCTATTCCTTCAAATATTAGCTCTACATACAAAATCATTGATCCAGTACATACTGCAACATGTGTTCACTTTAAGTGGAAATGTCATAAGTGAGCTAACCACCAGGAGAACGAGTCTCTAATAAGACACTCTAAAGATCTGATTTTCATAGCAAGTGGGAAAGAAACTAGCACGTAGGTGAACTTACCAAGTCGTGAACTTTGCTGGAATCCTTTTCCTGTACATCAACAGCAATCTGCGCCTTCTCAGCTAATGCTTTTCGCAGGTCAGAATTCTGTGTCACCAAGGCATTTGTTCTTGCCTAGAACAACACAGATGAGAGATGCTTGAGTAAAACAAGTTTTGGGGCTAGTTGGTAACTTTCTTGACTCATAACAGCAGCCTCATAAACACAAGAGAAGAAACACACAAACACATGGACAAACAAATGCTGCACTCACAAGTGGTTTTATTGGGAACACATTTTGTGTAAATGAAGGCTCTATGCGTATGCGCACTACAGAGAGGATAAAAACAACCACGTGCCACAGTAACGTCAGAAACACATCTTATCTTATTGCCGCGAAAAGGTCGAACCCAGAAGTATACACAAAAATCGAAGCATCAATAATAAAGCAATCCGTGTGTTTGCGTGTTTCTCCTCTTGTGTTCGTGCTCTTCGCTGCCATTATGGGTCATGGGATGATGTAAGTACATTCATGGTACTCTTTTTTTCACTTGAACTCATTAACTAGTTATGACGGCACACAGATGAAGTTTGTAGATCCTGGATAATATGGTTGGTTGCTCTTGAGCCAGAAGAATAAACAAACACCAAACCAAAGAAACCACAGCTTGTCTGAGAATTGCACCTGTACAGTACAGGATTCCCTTTGAACATGGCACTCATGCTCTCTCATATGACAAAAATAAAACTTATTTAGAATACACAAAAACCCTTGAAGTGTTTGACAATATATTCAGCAGTGCTGAACTACATATCCTAGCAGCCATACCAAATTCTGTGAGCACTCACTGACAGCATGCTTTCCTAGACACCTTTACCAAGACATGCATGGAACATGACCATCAGTGCAGAAAGTTCTTGATTGACTAACAAAGAGAAACAGCTCAACATGACCTAAAATTCCTTGGCATCACTGTGGATACTCAACCCATAGCTCCAGACCTGAAAAGGATGGCAGCAATCTGGGACCTGCCTGTTCCAAAAGCCATCACAGATATTTTCTACCAGTTAAGCCTCATAACCAACAGCAACAGTGCAAAACATAGGACAGTAGAAAAGGGTGACAAACACTGTGACACATGTCAAGCAGCTCTTGTTGCACTGCTCCAAAGCAAGTGCAGCTGCTGGAGCATTGCGGAACAGGAGCTCTGGCTCTAACCCAACCTTTGCACTGCATGTCCCAACAAGCACGCAAGACCAGGGTGTCTTGCATGTCAGAGACAGTGCTTTTGTAGATGTGTGAGAATATTCTAAATTTTCAAATAGCGAATCGAATATGTATCCCCCTATTCGATTCGCTGACCAAATTAAATTAGTGCATGTTTAAATGTACTATTCAAAATGAATCGAATATGTTCTTAAATTTTCAAATACTTGGCACAGAGTTTTCTTCACCACTGTTTCAAAATTAGGGTTCACTCCAACCCCGTACAGCATGCTGTCATGACTGGTCTCCGCGGGAACAAGGATTCAGCACTGCAACGTCCCACTCGTGTGGTGGCATTCATAGTGCTCATACATGTCCTCCAAGATTGGACGATGCGGCAGTCCTCGGACAGTTCTTGCAAACCGTGCCTTCAAGCCCAACTTAGGATGACATGCCTCATTTGTATACCTCTCCCCTCTCACCTACTGAAAAGTCATAACTAGCGTTATGGCAACAACGCTTACCCACATGACATAGCGACCACAGAGTTAATGTACTGACTTAGTATTGCTTACCCTTGAATGGTGATCAGTGTTGCGCCTTTAGAGATCTACGGCTTTGAACTCCATGAGTTACAGCACCATCGCTAGCGCTTCGTGTTTTGCATGAATACTCATTTTATACGAATATTCATGCAAGTAGTGAATACTCCTACCAATATTTGATTCGTATTCGTATGGCCTAAGCAGATTCCTTTTTGTAGTGCCTGGCTCAAAGAAGAGAGATCCCTTTGTCTGCCTCAGAAAAGAACATGATGCACACCTCCTGCGCTAAGCTGTTAGCTCAGCAATGCCAAGGAAACACATACTCAGGACTCAACTTGACAAGACAATACATGACACACCAACCTTGGCCATGGTAGCTTATGCAGTTGAGGTCTTCCTGGAAGCTTTTACTCGTATGCCACAAAGCCACACATTTGTATAATGCTTGTATTTGTTGTACACACCAAGGAGACGTGCCTGTTGCATTGCCTTTATTCCTAGAACTGTCTCCACTTCATTAGTAAGTCGAGAAGTTTACCACAGTGTCCCTTGTGAACTACGGAGCGAGGATGAGTTACTTGCTACTTTAGGCCTTACCTAGCTAGCTCTAGGTCCCACTTAGCCATGCACTGAAAAAAAGATGAAATTGAATCGCTGTTCCTATCTGTGGACTAAGCCTAACATGACTCAGCAGTACCGAACTGCACCTCATTTGACAAGTGCAAGTCATTACCACTGAGCAACATAACACTCAGTCTACGGATGTAAACAGCCATGTGGTACAAAGGATCTATGCTCCTACTACGGTTCAAGCAAATTTGGACAAACCTCTTGCAGCTTTACTACATTACTGCATTCTTCATATGAAAATGTTGTAAAACCCTTCAGAAAAGATAGGCAGGAAAGGCAGAACTCTGCTCAAAAGGCTACCTGCAGCGTTCCAAATTTCTGTCACCATTAATAGACCAACTCTGCATTGTCCAAAATAATGACGACTCCTCCTATAGTGCTGCAACAAAAACTGACAAAGTAACATCCATGTGTCATTAAATGTAAAAAAAATACTTATTGGTGCCACAAATGACATTTTTTTTTTTTTAAGGATTTGTATCCTCGAGCCAACCACTCTCAGACATGTCGGAGCTTCCCTGCAAGTGGACACATAGAGTAGAAAAAAAAAAAAACAATTGTTGAACCAGGTTCTACAATTCAAACTCAATTCAATATTCAAAAATGGTCATTCTGACTTTGCACAGTCTTACAGCTTTCGTCAAATCACCAGCAGCCTTTGTGTGTGAAGTTAATGAGGTCAAATGCATGTGTGAACTGCCAAAAGGGAACAAAAATTGGAGGGGGGCACTTAAGCTCTGCCTTCGGGTATGACACGATAGCTTAATGGGTTAATGCCCATGTGTGCAGAATTGGTCGTTCTCTACTTAACATTCATAGGTCTCTGGCAGCCCTCATGCCACTCCTGGCAAAATGGTGCAGCAGTTAAGCGATGTAGTACCACTGCCCTGCGATGGCAGGTGCTGCCACCAGTGGGGGCTAGTGCACCCAGATTGCTATTGCTGAGTAACCTCTAGTGACCAATCAATAATTTAACTGCCACGATCGGCAGGTTGTGATGACGCCGCAAGGTCACGTCACCTTGTGGCCCCCCCAGCCTCCTAGATTGCTTCTCTAGAGATTTTTCATGGATTTTTCGCTCACTGTCAACGATGCCGACGCCGGATTCTGTGACAGGAGCTCCTTAACACTATCGCATTAAAATTCGGCAGAAACACTTAAGATTGCTACCTGTGGAAATGTGAAAGCATTACTGTCCCTGAGTGCACTGTTTACGTGTAAATTTGTACATGCATTAAAAGTTCTTTCCTACGAGTTTATGTGTTCGCATATTGGTTGTGCACCAGACCGCAAACATTTGGACCATCTCGCTGCATGGCAATGAGGTGACGCCATCATGAACACCACCCAAAAGCATGCGCGGCACCACCTGGAACGCTGTACAACGAACAGTTGCATCACAATTTTGATATGAAAGTCCGGGAAGGCATGAAATTAAAGGCGTATATGTCATCAAATCAAGCCCCTGCCACATGCTGGCCTCCAACTTGACTATCACATGTAATCTGCATTTTAACCTCGATAAGCAAAGTTGAAGGGGCCCGGCAATTACTTCATTATAACCCGTGCTGGCCGAGCTTCCAAGGACAAGCGTCATTCCTTTGTTATATCCATTATTTCGTTGCAGACCGTTTTGTTTTGTTATAACGAGGTTCGACTGCCCGTTGTGTCACAAGACGAAGCAGGCAGGGCAAAATTTTTTCTTTAGCCCAATCTAACCTCTGTATCTCCGAGAATTCGTAAGACACCATCCGGAACGCTGTACAACAAACGGTGGCATCACAATTTCAGTACAAATGTTGGGAAAACTAGCACCACATGGAGGTTGGCCAGTGGGGAGTATATATATACAGACGAACAACATGTATAGGATTGTGTGAAGTGGCGGTGTTCGGCTTGCTGTGTGCATCATACGGCCGCTCGATGTCATAGCCCTATTCTTCTTGCCATCGCTTGGATATTCTGTACCATCTGCGAGCACGCACACATGCATGCACACGCAGGTGTGTGTGCCACCACCAGCTTTTCTCGTAATGGGAATGGTAACGCTTTTGCATTAAAAACCATGTTTGGCTATGCTGGTTTGTAGTGTGTTAACAAAGACCGTGCTCAGCTTCATGTGGGCACATGCAGATATAAGCTTGCAGGCTCCAAAACAACTTGAGTGAGCCAGCGCACCGACAATCACATCTGACTAGTGCAACCTCAAGAGATCCTTGGGCCTGTGCTACCCAATGTGATCCCAGGGGGCTACTACGCTGGCCTATGCTAGTTTCCATCATCCACACAACACTCTTTCTCTAGCTGCAGCACCCCTCTAAAGCTCCTCCACAGCGTTTTCTGTCGACCAGGCTAGGTAGCGCCAACCTCTCCTCCCCCTTGGCACTTCCTCCTCACATAGCTGTCCAGCTTCCCATCTTGAATGGAAGTGCTGCTGTTTCCTGTTCTCAAAGCGAGTCTATTGCAGCGGCATTACTCCTGCAACGTCCCTCCTCTGTCACATCTCAAGCTTCCCAATGGACCTAACTGCCTAAGGCCGCCTCTCTAAGCTGCAAAGTATGCATGAACACTTGCGATCTCCACGTCGAGTCTCACCTGACCAGCTATGCCCACAGTCACATGCAGTTTAGTGGCCATACAAGAGAGCTGTCCATACCTGATTACCAGGCTGCAGGCCTATCGTCACTCAACATGGACAACGAGGCTATTGGCATTAGGAACCTCTTCATAATAATCCTGTGCTGCTGGCCACCAGATATGATCCCACAGAAATGCGTTGGCAGCATTTCACACGAGTGTATAGAAGTGTGTACAGCAGTTCTAGTCAGCCAGCTTCACCTCATTTTTATTTAGCCATACAACTGACAGCCATTCAACTGAGCACAAACCCCTACACACTACAAATGAAGAAGGCAGACAACTTACCTCAACAGGAAGCACAGCGCAACTGCCTGCATTTCTATGAAATGATTACCAGTGCGACTACACAGTGGGGCTACTGTTAATTTGAGCTTGAACATAAATTTCCTGACTACTACTTCAGAGCCCTTCACTAATATAGCAATGCATCCTCAAGTATTCTTCAGAGACAGCAGATACGTTTGATGTGATCATTAGCCAGGAAAATCAAAATATTCTGTTACAGTGAGTTTCTGCAACTTTCAGTGACATGCTGCAAACACTTACACAGCATACCTGAGCCTGGGCAAGCTCCTGCTGCAGTATCTCAGTGAGTTGGCACTGAGCCTGGTAGTGGCGCACACGGTCAGCCAGCTGACTCTGCTGATAGTGCTCCCGACTTGACAACTGCTCCAGGCCTTGCACCTGACCCTCCTTGGAAGCAAGCTGCCAGTCAAAAAAGGCATGCACCACCATGTTAGACTTTGTGCATATATTATGAAAACATAGAGGCAGCAACAAAGATGCTCTGTTTCAGACTTCATACACACACAACCAGAGCCAAGAGATGTGCAGACAAAAGGCCATTACTCATGCTAGCAATGCAGTTCCTGGACAGCACATAGCAACAGCATTCAAGAAATGCAGGGTATGAAGAAAATTAGATAACAGACCTAGATCAAAGGTTCTCAAACTGGGTTCCACGGGCTACATTTATGAGTTCTCCAAGCACCACATTGGCATGTCCCTTTTTTCTGGTATACTTCTGGCAGGTGTGTGCAAAGCAGACATAGCACCTGCACCGTTAAAACTAATTTCAGAGCACTAGCTCTTCTTACCTCGTTCCTCAGTTTTGTGCAGTCGGCGTCAGTTCTGACCATAGCACAGACCTTAGCAGCATGCTAAGATGCTGCACATCAGTACCGGCGTGTTTATGTTTTGACAGGAGCGTCGCCAATGGTGGCTCGCCCGGCGAACTTGGCAGCGTGCCAAGACATTGCTGTGCCCAGGTGCACCAGTACACGTATGTTTAGAAAGCCAGCAAGATGGTGTGGAAGATTATGGTGCACAAGGCGACGCATGTCAAGCGGAATCGTGGCCATGCCAACTGTAAGCATGGGCCACCGAGCTAGCTGCGCCCAGCCGCGGCAAAAAAAGAAAATGTGCACGTCTCAGCGAGCGTTTTTCTGGACAATTCGATGGCGTCGGAGCCACTAGGGCAAGTTTTGCTGCCGGTGAACCCATTTGCGCTGTAAAGCCAGTATATTTGTCGAAATTAGAAAAACAAAATGCCGACACTGCACTGATGCTGAAGTGAGAAAAAGCAGGTACCCAATGGAACGGCAATGGAACAGCAGATACCCAATGTGATTCTGTGCCAGTTGAGTGCGCGAATGCAGGGGAACATTTGTCGTAGTTTTCTATGTTTTTGTCTTGAAGCGAGAGGTCTAACCGTGAGCGGGAGATGGGCATTGAATAAAAAACTTTGCTGTTTCCTGAAGGCAATAAAACAAACAAATACTTACAAAAGTGAACAGAACAACAAAAAAAAAACACAGAGGATCCATTCACAAGCAACACTGACCAATTGGACACTTGTGATGACAGTGTGATGGAAGGGGTAGGGGGGGGGGGGGGGGGGGGGGAGGGAGGGGGGGTGTTTTGTCACATGCTGAAGGCTGCTGGGTTCCTTGAAGCAAAAAAAGTTTAAGAGCTTCTAACCTAGATCAATGCACCACAAGCACAGCTTGATTAAGGTCAGAAATGCACACCTGGTTTTAAACAGGCGATGAGCTATATTCACTCCCGGGCCGATACAATATAGAGATTCCATTTCTATTCCACTTTTTCGTTAATTATTATCCGAGTGTGCCTGGCAAATGCACTTCAATCTAATCCTATCTTTCTTTTACATTCTGTCTCATGGTCCTGATAGGTATGGTATGTGGGATCCAATGTTCCAAAGGTGCACATTGGCTACAAAAGACGCCATAGAACACTCCAGAATAGTTTTTAGAATTTGCGATCCTTTGAAGGGACCCTGAGAACAAATCCATCCAATCTTTGTTCTCAGTAAAAATTGATTATATGGCTTTTTCTGGGCATATTGACATTTGCATGGCAGCAAAAGATGCACTTATTGCTGAGAAAATTGCCTTTAAAAATTTTCTTGCCACTTGATTCAGGCTCGTGAAATCAACACCAAAAAGGAATCTGTGATTACTGTTATGAGGTGAATGGCAATGTAGCCTAGCTTTAGGGATCCACAAAAAAAAAAAAAAAACAGTGTCAATGCACCAAATTTTACTTGCAAAATCGGCCAGTGGTGGTGACACCTGTGCTTTATTATTTGGCCTTCTATAGATTAAAAAGGCTCCAATTCCAGTAAAAGTAGAGTCTTTGTTGTTCTCTTTAAGGGGCAGATCCAGTTTCAAACACCTTAGCCTGCAAATGTGGTTCGTGTTACTGTGGTCACACGAGGATTGTTCTCACTGCGAGTTCAAGTTCATATGCTCTACCAATGTGTCCTCACAGATGTACAGGTTCAACTGCCCCTTCTGTAAGTCCTTCAATTGAAGTTCACTTTAGAGTGCCCCTGCGACACAGTGTAGGAATATATTTAGGTGCTGACACTGACCGCCCGCCGCAACAAACAGCGCGCACAGATTGTGTTCGCGCTCTAGTACATGCGGCGATTGCAGCGGCGTAGGGGCACCGTGGATAAGTGGCCAATCTCTCGCAGAACAGCGGGCATGGGTAAGCGGCATGCCTGGCATTCGGTGCCGTTTCAAGCTGTATTTGTGTTTTGTGCTGCCAGAGAACATCTCAATGCGTGCATGTTAGGTTCCCTGCTTCTACGTTGCAGAGGGCACCATGCACGAACAAGTTCTGCTGAAACTAGGGTTTTATGTTGCGGTTTGCTACCTCCCGCGAGGATTGTTGCGCAAGCTACCATGGCGGTATGTTCCGAGCTCGTGGGTGGTCACTGCAGGCTATGCACCTGGCGGCTGTGATGTGTTGGTTGTTGTTCCGGCACGCCTAAGAAGCCTTGTCGGATCCACAAGCTGACATGATGAGATTATGGTCAATGCGTACTTTGTATCCAACTGCAGTTTGGGCTAGCCGCCTTGCACTGATTGAATGCCACTTTTTAAAGCTCCTTTGGTGCATGCCCACACAAACCTGTTTGAATTGGTTTCAAGGGGTTTAAAAGAGACTCAGGCTATGAGGACACCATAGGGGAGGGCTACGGATAATTTCGACCACCTGGGGTTCTGTAACGTGCACTGATAGCGCACGGTACATGGGGTTCTACCATTTTGCCTCCATCGAAATACTACCACCGCGGCCGGGATTGAACCTGTGTCTTTCGGGCCAGCAGCCAAGCACAATAACCACTGAGCCACCACGGCGGCTTTGCCTGGACCTGTGGCGCAGGATAATCCCCAGAGCAGATAGGGTATCGCAACCGAGAGATCATGCCTGTTACGTAGTTAATAATTCGGCACTGAGTGGATGCTTGTTTCTGAGAAGTCTATGAAGTCATCGTCCAAAGAGACAGACGCAGTGATTGTCAGAACTGCTGCTCCGGTCTGGCCTCCTGGCTACCCGAAATTTTGCCCATCAAGCTGAGAATAAATGTGTTCTGTGCCTAATCTTGTGAATACACGAAATCACATCCCCCAGCACGGCTTTGTTGTACTGTATTTGCTTGCTGCACAGAATCGCTATTCAGGCCGCAGTTGATTAATAAATGAGAATTGCGCTGACATCGCAAAGCACACGGGCGCCTTTTGCATTTCGACTTCATCAAAACGCAGTTAC
The DNA here is from genome assembly GCF_052857255.1 of Amblyomma americanum. Taxonomy (NCBI): domain Eukaryota; kingdom Metazoa; phylum Arthropoda; class Arachnida; order Ixodida; family Ixodidae; genus Amblyomma; species Amblyomma americanum. The sequence continues at coordinate 196,918,010 of NC_135497.1, read as the reverse complement.
CACAGCTGGGATTGAGCCCGCATCTTCCGGCACAGCAACCGAGCGCTCTGACCACTAAGCTATCCCTGGTTCAAAACTATGGAGATCACGATGTCAGCAAACGAAACAATTTGTGTTACTAATGGCGGTCTGCACTCTCCGTAGTCTATGTGTATCACTCTTGACTTTCTGAAGAACCTGCTACATAGGCACACTAGATGCGAGAAAGCATGGTAGCGCAGCAAATATCGGTCTGTGACCTCATGGCCTCCAACAGTTTGCCTGCGCTGTGCATTTTGGTGCCACAGCACATGGTGGTATAAAAGGCAGAAAATACACCGGCTAAGTTTATAACAAATATGCAGATGCATAATTTACACACGACTTTTGAAATATCGGTGAAGCATTTTGTGGCAGAACATTATTAAGGGCAACATAGCCACTTGAGCAGGCACATTGCAATTCTTCAATACTGTCATCCACCGAGTTCAGTTTACAGCCTCATGCATTTTATCTTTTCATGTGCATGCCGGCCTAGCTTTCATTGAGGTTGTCAGCCACTCAGCATCGTCAGTCTCGGCATAAAAGATGAGTTCGGTGGAAGGAACATTAGGGCCATTTTCGCAAATCATTTTCGCGTCATTTTCATGTCTCGCAAAGTGAGACAGCCGGAAAAACCAGACTTGCCCAGGACTGCAGTGATACTCTGAAGTTTTCTCTTTGAATGAAGGATCACTTACAGCAGTGTTGAACCTGTACGTCTGTTGAGACACGCAGTTTAGAGTGTACGAGCTTGAGCTGAACTCTTCACTTTGCAGTGAAACATGAACCACCTTTGCAGGCTGAGTGTTTGAAACTGGGTTTGCCCCCGAAAAGGCACAGCAAGGTTCACCCTGCTTCATCCAAGCGCACACACCTGAGGAAGCCGGGCGTCGGGTCGCGGGTGGCTTTCACCCATTTTTATCGGTAGGTGTCCAGCGGTGGGTTTCGAACCAACTAGCTCCAGCAGCTGAAGCGGGTGCCCAGACCACTAGGCCACGACTACGGTAAAATGCACTGCACAACCACTAAAATGTCACAAACACCGCCACTGAAGCATCACACTGATGGTCTCCTACTGCTCCTGGCACTTGCGCATATAGAGTAGGAGTTCTGCTACCGAGCACGAGAGTGCGGGGCCAATTCTCGTCTTCGGAGACAGTATTTGTGATGCAGGCGAAATGCGCAAATGACTGAGATTTCTGTGCATATCAAAAACCCACTGCCACACTTAAACAAGAACACAAACACACCGCGGCACTGAACGATCCCGCAATAGCTGCATTATGACCACTACAGCTCAGCGACTAGACAATCCTTTGTTGCGTGGCGGCATCTCTCCGCATTCAAGAGACACACAAGGAGCAGCGAACAAGGTCTGGTCACGCCGCCGGGGGCAGTGTCAGCACCTAAATATGTTCTTACACCTTGCCCTGCAGTCATGGGCATGTCCGTATTCATCCGGCTATCTGATTTTGTAAGAAAAAAAAAAAGGGCCGCAAGTGGGCTTTACTACATGAGGCAGCTTTAAGTTGTTTGACGGAGGAACGAATCACTGACCCCTCAACACAGTGGTTTGGTCCAAGAGCCTTTTCTATTCACCTCAGCAGGTTTATCCACCTCATCATGAGCTAAATTTAGGACACGGTATGCACAATCATCAAAAGCTAAGCGCCTAAAGACTAGAAACACAAGGCCATCAAGGCACTATAAAAAAAAACTCTCTCTACGATACAAGGCAGGTCACCCGTTCTCTCTATGCACAAGTAACCTTCAAAACAGCATGTGTACCAGCACATTAGTCACTGGCTGTAAGCACTACTTGCACTTCCAGCGCACAGCAATAGCAGTTTGTATGTTCCCCCCAAAGCTTTTGACTGTGGTGACCAATACCTATTTGGATCACCACAAGAATGCTGAAAGTACTACAGAGTGATACTTGAAACAACAAAGATAAATGTCAACATGTTTTCTTCTGAACACTGAAAACAAAATTTGGACAGTTCACAAAGAGTTACTAAACTGCTATTGATATATTTTGCCCCTAGGCAGTATGTTTGACTGATGCATTTCTTTTTTCACCTGTAAGCCGCAACCCCATAAAAAACACACTGACCATGCTTTTTACTTTAACTACAGTGACCCACTGGGAACAAGTCTGTCACCTGATCTCTTAACTCGCGTAGTTCCTCCTCCTGCTGTCCCAAACGCTCTCCAAGCTCCTTGGTGACATGCTGTTCCTTCTGAAGTTGCTCAGTTAGCTCCAGCTTGTCATTGCTCTAGTAGAGGAAAAAGTGCAGCATTTTCATTGGACTAATAAATGCACTGACAATAATGATGCAAAAATAACACAGTAACATACACATCGAATTCAATGTCAAGTTATTTGCTTTAACCAACCATGCAACTCAAAGTACTTTGTGGTGGTTGTCTCAAGGTGGGAGAAGAAAACAGCAGAAAAGAGGCATCGATATTTTATAAATAGCTGATATGCAGAAGCACTGTTGTAGTTAAAAACACAGTCCATGCCAGCTCAATGTTACCAACACTGCCTTGCTTGATAAATGTCAAACTAAATATTTTTAGCATCCTCTCACAGTAAATATTTTATATATTCCTTGACAATACTTCTCATCTTGAAATGGAGTGGAAGCCATGAGCATGGGGCAATGGCTTTTACAAGCGTGCTGTTCATATGTGCTTTAGCATCCTCTCACAGTAAATATTTTATATATTCCTTGACAATACTTCTCATCTTGAAATGGAGTGGAAGCCATGAGCATGGGGCAATGGCTTTTACAAGCGTGCTGTTCATATGTGCTTTAGCATCCTCTCACAGTAAATATTTTATATATTCCTTGACAATACTTCTCATCTTGAAATGGAGTGGAAGCCATGAGCATGGGGCAATGGCTTTTACAAGCGTGCTGTTCATATGTGCTTGCAGGCCAGCCACACAACTGTAGAAGCCATTACCTTGTGCTCATAGCTTTCACTCTACAACAAGAAATTGTCAGATGGGGGCGACAATAATTTATCAAGAATACACTAGCTTGAATGGAGGCAGGTCCGAGGCAGATAAGTGATTTCTTGAATTTAAAAATTCTGTCTGTTACACGAATTGACAGCACCTATACAAAACAATTCTGTGCATCACACAGCACGTTATAACATGTACAAGCGGATTCAAAAGTGAACACAACAAGGTGCTACGATCTAACTGCATTTCTCCAAGATATAATGAGAATGTACATGTGCAGTATGGTGTGCACAACTGTAGCATTAAAACGTTCAAACATGCCTGCAATGTGCCAGCTAACTGCTGCAAGGTCATGCACTGCGGGGCACTTTGTTTTAGGAACTGTGCTCCATTTACCTTCCATGCCCACTTGCACAAAGGAAGACAGAACAGTATGGTGAAACCTGCAAGCAACTTGAATGCCCTTTGTCGCACTTTAGGAATACATTTGGGAAACAAAAAAAAATCCCTCATATGCAGGATGGCACACACCTTGACTACATACAGGAAGCAAACACCCATCCTTAATGCACTACAAAAAGAACACTACCACCTCTGGCAGATGGTAAATGCAAATCACAAAAGACACAAAGAAGTAGCCTGCATAGCAATGACAATGATATTCATAGTAGCTCCTGCTCAGCACAAATGTAATCTCTCAGTAACTCACAGTGGGTTATTCCAATCCACTAGCAAGTTTGGTGCCAACAAAGGACTCACCAATTTCACAAAGACGTCCTGCATCTCCTCCAGCTGCCGCTTCAGCTCACGGTTTTGGGACAAAGCACGACTGGCGGCCACCTTTTCACTTTGGATAGCCTCCAGGAGCCGGCTGCTTTCTACGTGATCCTCACGCAGCCGCTCCAACGCTGCTGCCAACTCCTCAGCCTGGGCCTCACGTTCTGCGAGCAAGTCACTCAGCTGCCGGTTGTCAGTGGCCTGTAAATGTAATGCACTGGTCAACTGGGCAGTTTAAGTAGCAAACACAATTGTTTGCCAAGTCTCCACGAGAGAAGAAAAAAGCCTCCAACCTCACACGATAACTGTCTTCAAGCCAGAAACATAAGCTGACATGTACCATAACCACTGCTAGCCTGGTAAAAGGTTCCTGCATGGTATTTCCTCTGCGGTTGCAGTGGCATACTGCCATGAAATAGAGCTTCCAAGCAGAGGTGATGCTAAGCTGCAATGCACCTATCCTCTTATGCCTATGCTCTTTACTCTCTATATGGCACTTCTAGCCATACGTGGAAAAGGGTAATCCCTGGTTTTATAATACAGCCAACTTCATTAGTGTTGAAGTCTACAAAAATGCAGACAAAATGCTAGCAATGCAAATAAACAAAAGAAATAGAGAACAATAGAGAAACAACCATCAAATGAGAATTTAGGCTCTTATAAAAACAAATCTAATTTAAAAATTTACACACCTGTAGGTCACATAGGTCACATGACACTGTTCATGATCCCAAAAAGTGCAAATAAAATGTGCTGACTGCAACAAACTTTAACCCATATTACAGCAGTGCCCTTTTTAGAACAAAAAACACACTTTTCCACCTCAGTCAAGAGAATGGCCCATGCAATCAGAACAGACTGCTCACATAGCCCTAAGTTCCAAAACAAGCAGGGCATGCAAACATCACCTGCGTTTCACACGTGGCCTTCAGGGATGCTAGCTCTTGCTCACACTGCTCAACCTTCGCCTTATACTCGGGGTCCTCGCAAACTGAAAAAGAGAGATTTCAAATATTTAGCAAGAAAACTTTGTAATTAAAAAATACAAAGACCATCAAATATGTAAAAATATGTACAAAACATAGAAAAAAATACATTTAACGCACCATCTTATCTACCACACAACTGTACACCTCTTTTTATAATTATTTCTTAAGAGTATGGCAAGCCCTACTATAGCCGCATCAGCTGCCACTTTGTGTGTCACTGTAACCAAGTCCTGAAACGTCAGTAACCTGCCAAACGCAACAGGCTTTAAAGGTGAAGCCAGCTTTTCTGGCAGTTGGCAATCAGCACTTTAGTAGAATTCAGCAGGCTGAACCACAGTGCCAGTGCAAAACCCTGTGTCACTTGTGAAAGCTTCAATGTTCAGGTATGCACCAATTACAAGGACGCATACCAACGTGTAAAAGTATCTGCACAGATATATTGTAACTGCACATGGCAGAATGCAGAAATATGACTGCATGACAATTTCCAATGACTTCCATTCTTGTCCCTGCACCGTTATTAATCACAAACCCTCTGCCAGCATGACACACAACGCCACTCGGTTTAAGCAAGCAGTTTAAGTAAGCTTCATTTTTAAGGGGTGATCTAGATAAAATTGACCAAAAAGTGATTTTCTGACAACGGAAAAAGAAAAAATCGCGGAACGGTTATGAGTGTGTAACACAAATGTCTGGGCATTAGTTGTGGTGTGACAGCAAAGAATTTTTATATTATTCTGACCTAAACTACAAGGCTCCCCTTTAAAGCTCGAACACATATAAAGCAACACATGTCACCTTGTGCACCGTGCCCTTTCCACACAGTGTCACTGGCTTTATCATATATAGAGTGCCATTGCCAGCCACAGCAGCATCCTGGCTTGCTTCCATGTTTGCCGAGTGAGCCACCACCGCTGCTGGTAAGTGGCAGAAAACACGACACGCGGTACCGCTGCTCCACTCTCCCGATCAAATACAGAAATCACAGTGCGACCCCCTGTACTATATTGTAATTTTGTTGTAATTTGCTGTTGTAATATGTTGTAATTTCCTCTGTAAGTTCTTGCCATGCCAAAGCAATATGCGCAATGCAAGTTTTTCAGGAATGAGGGAAGGGTGTGCACCTACCCTTTCTACCTACTTCCTAATGCCTACAAAAATACATGAAGACACATCTGCTCCTCAGGGTGAAAGAAAAAAAAACGCGATCAAGTAACTGGTGGGGAAGGTAAAAAACCATTGCAGAAGGACACACAATTTTCCTTCTGGACCTGCATCAATGCCAGCTCAGATCCTCATTCACCTTTAGCCGTGGACACAAGATGCATCTCTTGATGAAAAACAGAAAGACAAGCCTCCTTCCTGACCATGCGTCACAGAATAAACACTCCTCTGCTTTGTGCCATTGTTTTAGAGCATTAATTCTACTGGTCACGTTTCGAGCCTCCGAGTTGTGCTGATTCCACGAATAGAATCCATGATGGCGGCCTCCATAGCAACGACATTGTATCCCAGTGGTTGCTATGGTAACCGAGGTGGTTACATAATTGAATAAAATAATAACAGGCGGCAGAGTGATGCCCGGGCACCACAACTCAAAACTAAACTATGTCGATCCGGTATGTATATATCTGTCTGGCAGGCATCAAAGTAGGGCCACTTGGTCCTGACATTCGTGTAAAATTTGTGGACCATTTGTTGCAGAATGTTCCAGATGGTGTCACATGATTCAGCGTTTCGTGTAGCATAAACTTACTAGTTAAGTTAAAGTCTAGCTCGCTGCAGGGATTCGAACCGGTGACCTATGTAAGGTGTGTTAATGCTTGATACTGGATTGCTGCCTCAGCGTCTGCTAATTTTTTTCATTTATGTCGGCAGAATAAAATTTCATAACGGGCATTGCTGTTTGCTTATTTCGCCAAGATTACTGTGGCTGCAATTTGCATCGCACTGGTGCACTATTTCACCTGAAGTGGAGGCACATGCAGGCATATAAGGAACAACTGCACGCAACTGGTACAGAACTATATTTTCTGCTGTTATATGCTTGCTTTTCAAAGCATTTTCAACATGCTCACTCATGATGCGTTAACTGTCTTCTCTTAAAAATACTACACACGAGTCGTCCAGGACAAGCATTATGATTTAGGTGTTAAAATTAAATTAAGGGAAATATTTAAATTTTCTAATCCAAATCGAATACGAATATAAAGAAGAAATGCCTTTGCATATCAAATCAAATATCTGTCTGGGACAAAAAAAATTCTCAAAATAGGCGAACGTTCTTTCCCTTATTTTTTTCCTAATAGTGCAATGTCTTTGCACCCAAAATAAACAAACCTACAGTGACTCAGCACCATACAATAGAAAACATGACATGCACAGATATGTATGCTGCTTGATTAGACAGCATAACAGTATGTAACCTGTGGTGCGACCATGTAAAATAAGGAACAAAATGAAATTCATGAATTGACACAACTGGCAGCTCATGATGGGCGAAACCTCACAGTTCTGACCTAACGAGCCAAAGGAAATACCCTAACTGTTAGAAGTGCAGTTTTAGCGTGCTAAAAGAGCAATTTGGACTAAACAAGCAGAACGCACATTGGGGTTAGAACAGCGAGAATGTTTCTAAAAAATAAAATAAAAAGAAAGGACTAACGACGAGCCAGTCCATGTCTGGAAGCGGCGTGCAGCTGGGTTTGGACAGCTGGCGAACGTGCGACTGATAGCCCCTGTCACTGCGAGCCAGCGGCAAAGCTGAGAAACCGAAAATCAGTGACCAGCCTATCTTATGGCCTAGCAACAGGGGCCCTCTGATAGTGCGAGGGTTGGGATCCCACCGGCCGCATCTGGTTGCTTTTGCTTCTGCTTTTATTAATCTCCGAATGTTGAAAAACTACAAATTAAAAAAAAAATAAAAGAAGACATCCCCTATTAGCCTTGGTTTCGGTGCCTGTTGGCTTCAGTCATGTATGTCACAATGAGCACCTCTTTCCATTCCTTTGTCTGCTGAATAGTTTAACGAGGGCATCGAATCTGGCAGTCGATATACTATAGGTAGCATAAAAGGGTCCTCGCACAGATTCCGCCCTCACCGCTTGACCATGTTTCTACGTGGCACTTGCGGTAATACAGAACGTACTACGTCTGCCGCTATGGATAAGGATGGCACAGGTGAACACTCTCAGGGTTCAGTTAGAAAACACATAAATACCCCCGAAAGCAGCAGATTGGACAGCTGTCGCCGTAGCTCAGTTGGTAGAGCACCGGACGCGAAATTCGGAGGTCGTGGGTTCGGATCCCTTGAATATTCATGTTTATTAATAGCAGCAAATAATGAAAGAGATTATGGGTCAGAATGGAGAGAACTCTTAACTGTCATAGCATTCATGCCCGCACAGCAGGCAAGCAGAAGGAGTTTTCACATCAGTGACATGAGGAGATCAGTGTCACTGATGCACTCTTTAATATTTTTTGTGGTTCAGGGCAGCCCACAGAGTGAAAATACTGCACGTAGTAGCACCTACAATGATTTTTGTAAAGTCGGTGTTGGGTTACAACTAGGCAATGTGTGAATATTCGATAATTTCGAATTTTGGTCGAACAGTAAAGCATTCAATATTTGATTCGATCTGAACGTTTGGCATATTCGAAACCTCGAAGTGTTCGTCTCAAGTGAATAACGCTTCTGGAACTCTTGCTGCGTGTGGTTTCAGTTCAGCGCACCTCCTCCGGGATGGCACCAAGGGTTGCGCGCAACCAAAGCCCCAACTCCACGCCACATACCCGTGCTTCAGCATACAAGCGGGAACACAGGCATGTGGTTCGGAGCTGGGGCTTCGGTTGCACGCACTGAATGGTCCCGACGGGGCAGTGTGCAAACAGCTGGCCAGTGCCTGGCGCCTTGTGGCGTCCCTCTTGGCAATCTGCACATGTGCAGTGGCTCCTCGTGGAAGAAGATCGCGCTCTGCTGAATCTCTATTCTGAGGACACGCAGCTTCCTTGAGTCTGAGGTGACCGCAGCTGCAAGAGCTGCTTTTCTCCGCATGAAATTTTGTATCTAAGCATTCAGTGGGCTTTCCCATAAATGTGCCAAACCTCCCAAATCCGCCTCCCCCTTTAAACTCAGTAACTTCCTGGGAAAACCCTTTTTACACGTTTTGCTAGAAAACACCTAACTGAACGGACTTCCTGGCTACACCCCTTGAGGGAGTGGGTGTTAACGGGGGTGTGACACTAGGAAGAGTTGCAAAGGCAACACGAAGAGAACGAGAGCCATGGGTGTGGGTTTTAAGTACCGTATTTACGAGCATAATTTCCGCACTTTTTATTCAGAAATTAGGGTTCCAAGAAGGGGGTGCGCAAATTACGCGGGGATTTCGCAAGCCCGACTTAAAAAGCTCCACAAAGGTCATAACGCGCAATATAGGTATAGTGTATATTGCTGCGTATACGTCAGCACCCGGACCCGCACCCCACGCTGGCCGCCCCCAGAAAAAAATGAAAAAAAGTTCACTCTAATTGAAAGCCCGCGTTCCGAGTGGCGATGCCCTGGCCGTTCCGAGTGGCGATGCCGCTGATGCCGCCGCGATTGTAACAGCGGCCCCTGACACCACCATGAACGCCCAGTGCACGAAAGATTCAAAAAGCCTTCCAAACAAACACGCGGAATAGCCGAATGCTACTGGGTAGAGCCATAGGGTAGAAACCGCGTGCATGATGGTGGTCTAGCGCAACGCGGTGCATAAAATATGCAAGTAAAAAATTTTTTTTTTTGTAAACCCGGGTGATAAGTTCAGGGTGCGCAAATTATGCTAGCGCGCAAATTATGCGCATAAATACGGTATGTAACAAGCTATGGAAGGATCATTCTCGCTGTGACAGTTCGAAACGGGAGGTCAGCCAGCTTGTTCTCATCACATTACATGTTGAAAAGCCTGCTTGCAAAATTTCACATAAGGTCCAAGCCTAGCAATGTCCGAATGTGATCGTGTGGGCCGATCACATTCTACAGAGAAGGAAGCAAAGAGGATGCATTTGTAATGTAACTCAATATTTGGATAATTTTTCCAGATATTGTGGTTTTGCCACAGTCAGATTTATCAAAGTCGGTACAGTATTTGATCACTAGCAAATATTTGGTACTTTCAAAGATTCGAAAAAATTTTTTAATGTCCATTACTCAAATCGAATATGAACCGAATGCAATTCATATTCGTATTCGGAAGTTCCAATATCGCACACACCAAGTAAAAATACAAAGTGAGAACTTTACAAGAACTCCACAAATGATGTCACCTACCTTGCACAGCAGGAGGCACTGGTTTGTCAAGCAATTGCTGTAGCTTCTTCTCAAGACTTTCTTTGATTTCTGACATTTCTGCCAACTTGAAAAACGAAATAATGAACATTTTAGAAAAGCCTGTGTAAGCTATAATTGGGTCACAGCTTAAAAACCAGACTTGAATGACTCATGACAAAGGCTGTGGAAGGAGCAGATCAGACATGCGTCAGACATGCAGTGTGTGTGTGCCTTCCTATTCCTTCTTTACTTTGTGTGCCTAAAAAACCATGTAAACATTCATATCGAAATGAACATTTAGATAATTAATCATGCACAAGAACAAGACTGGTAAGTAGTAGCCCTCAACTACTACTTCCTGTCCTTGTCAAAACATATGATGATAATTTCAATATGAACATTTGCATAAAATTCTCACACAAGAAATATAGTTTCAAACAACAAAACAAAATCATAAATATAACAATAGATTTTCAACAATGATGCATGCAGGCGAGTGAGGAGTTATGAATTTTTGATTCTGCAGACTTCTCCAATAGACTGAAATGTTAGTAATTATAAAGGCCTGTTGTAACGAGTTTATACTTATCTTGTAGCAAAGTTGAGCAAAAGCAGCACTGCATAGAAGTAGGTATTTGAGGGTTTCAGCTGTGCCACAGTTGTGGCATATGTCAGTCATCGCTTCGTGGCATAGCTGGCACCCTCAAATGATGCTGGGCTGCTTCGCCTGCATGCTTCTCGAAAGTACTATCGGGGGCAAAAGTGGTATACTCCACGCAGCGGGAGCCGGAGCAACAGAAAACTGCATCGTAACGCCATCTACAGGGAGCATCTGGGATCGAGACAGCCAGTGGGAGCCCTATATTATTTGCAGGCATGTCGCTTGACTAGTTTCAACGTTTCGTGCTTGAGCTCGCCAAATGCCGTGCGGTGCCGCAGCAGTAGGAATCTGGTGGCCCTCTTTTCATTTTGTGTCTTTTTTTTCTATGCACGGACGTTTCATCGCATTATGCCACTGCGTGCGCCGGCTCTCAAGCCATATCTCGAACGCGCGTGGAAAAAAAGAATACACAAACTGAAAAGGGCCATCAGATTCCTACTGCTGCGGCGCCGCTCGGCATTTTGGTGAGCTGAATCACGACACATTGAAACGAGTCAAGCGACATGCCTGCAGATAATAAAGGGCTCCGATTGGCTGTCTCGATCCCAGATGCCGCCTATAGATGGGGTTGCGATGCAGTTTTCTGTAAAGTCACTGGAACGGGAAAAGTACCGCAACCAGCCGCCATATTTGGTCCAGCGCCGCTTGCTGTGCACGCTTATCTCTGCCCATAAGAGCAAGTGCTACGTAATTCTCAGGATTATCTGTGTGCCGGTGGCCGCGAGAAAGAAGCGAGCGGACCATTTATGGCGGGGAATGACCGCGTCACCGCAAAGAATGAATCGGGAATGCGCGCGCGCTGGCCGGCCGGCGCAGCGGCGAGACAAAACGAATGCGGTACTTTTCCAGTGACTTTAGTTTTCCGTTGCTCCGGCTCCCGCTACATGGAGTATAACACTTTTGTCCCCGATAGTGCGTACATGCATTTTGGCACGATGCAGCCAAAATTAGTTGAGCCAAAGCAGCGAGGGTTAGCGCATTCTCGAAATTCTAAAAACTGATATAGCTGTTACTATAACGGCCGGCTACAACTTTCCAATTAAATCAGGTGCCTATCGGTAATAGTTAAAAAGTTAACTATTAGAATTTGATTAACCGCTTTACTAGTTAACATGATTCACCTGTTTTTTGATGCCCACCAACACTGGCATGACTATGCCGCAAAAGCTGCTCTATACCTCAAAAACCCTGTTTTTAAAAATTAGTGATCACCTTCCCTGAAACACCTGGTATACTCCGTGTGCAGTTACGTGCGGGTCCTTACAAATCTTTGATGCCAAAATAAGTTACTTTGGAGTCACAGGAGCCATAGGCATATCCAGCTTCTGTGCCATAAGATCTCAGTACATATTTAACTATAAAATTTCTCACTAGAAAACAACTGATGTCGAAATGTGGAAATACAGCTTTTAACTGAATGGGCAGGTACCCAGCTTTTATGGCATCAGTGCAGCAAATAACAACAAATAATGTAACCAAAAAAAGTAATTAGTTCAAAGACACGCACAAATTATAAGAAATGTCACAACACCAATGTATGCACCATACATCATGTCCACTTAAAGCATTAATGAAAAATTAGGCACCCTATGATCTATCCTTAGATGACATTGTTGCAGAAAAAGAAAACAGTACTGAAACATGCTTCCATTTCAAGAGTCCCCGCTTTAAAAAAAAAAAGAAAGTGGAGGGGGGTTCAATTATTCACAGAATAGAAAGATGGGCAAGTTAGAAGCTGTTCATGAAGTTTTGTGGGCACAAACTTTACATCAACAGAGAAAGAAGATGGTGTCCTCTGTCTTCATTCTTTGCCTACACAAATTTCTTGCCTAAAAATATTAAACGAGGAATAATCTGTGCATAGTATAACTTAGCTAGCTGTTCATAGTTCACCTAACACAAAGCCTGGTAAACTCAAAGTTCACATAAAAGGCCTTCTACTTTTATTTTTTTTCACCACAATATACAAGATTAAAAAAAATACAAATGAAGTGCTCATCTTACCTTCGTTTTGTATGTCTCAAGCTGTTGTGAAACACTGTCCACATAAGACTGATAATGAGATGCCATTTGCTGCTTCTCAGCAGCAATCTGTTCCATGGCATCTTTATACTGAAAAAAAAAAAAAGAGAAAACACTGTTTCACAAACCAGAAAAAAACCAAATGGATTATTGGTCTAATACTGGGGCTTCTTTATGAAGAAACTGTCAAAGGAAACCCCTTAACAGGGCACTGTTTAGTGTGTGTTTAGCTGCAGCTGCGTACATCTTTGAGTGCCCGCAAGCACATGCACACACACATGCACACATACAGCACGCACAAAGAGAGATGTTTTGACAATTCGAGACTATTTTCATTCAATCCTGATTTATTTGTATACAGTAGCCGACCGATTTTTCAGACTTTCATGATATTTTGGACTTTGTTGAGGAACCATCACATACCCCTTAGAAACATGTACACATTCACAACCGATATTTCAAACTCAGTTCAAAAAGTTGAATTTTTTGGAGCAAAATAGGCCATGGCAATACTGTGGAGATCATTTTTTTATATCAGTTTTATTGAGTTTCGTGAAGCAACGCCACAATCAATGTGCACTTGGCAGCGCTTTCAAGTCTAAAATATGACACACACACATTGCGTGCAATGAAATTTCAGTTATTTAAAGTGTACAGCAGGTGTGTTCAGATGAGGATGGTAATTGAGGTACCATCATCATTTTTTGTTTTGTGGTTTATGGCTCATGGGGGTTTAACATCCCAAAGCAGCTAAGAACTATAAGGGACGCCGTTGGGAAGGTTTCCTGAAATTTCAATCACCTGGGGTTCTTCAACGTGCACTGACATCACATAGCACATGGGTCTCTAGCATTTCGCCTTCAACAAAATGCAACCGCCACGGCCGGGATTGAACCCGCATCTTTCAGGTCAGCAGCCGAGCTCCATGACCCCTCCACCATCGCAACAGCTACTCTTTTTTTTTTTTCAATTAAATTTTTATATCTCTCTAAATGTTGGGAAATGCTTTGGAGAAATCTATAGCCAGATCTCTCGCAAAGTGAACGATGCCTTGCTATGTTACTGAGCACTGGAAACTGCAACAGAAAATGTTTTTGCACACAAGTTTTGCAGATATTCTGCTATAGTGATACTGCCCTTTCATACTGCCTAATTACCATAGATCAGAGAACAGTGTTATATGTCATGTGCCATGGTCTGCTCTCTTTGCAGAATCAGATCAGCGATTCTTGCACTAGACCTATCTAAAGCTTTTGATATGTTAAGCACTCGGCAATACGCATGGCCCTTAGTAATCTGAATGTCGTGAAGATGACATACAACTATGGCAGAGCCTTCCTGAAGGACAGGACAGCACAAATACAAATACAATTCGGCTCCGCCAAATCTAACACCTTCCATCTAGGCGGAACATGTACCCCAAAAGGCGCAGTCCTCTCGCCGTTCCTTTTCAACGTGACCCTCATCCCGCTGGCCCATAAGCTTGGAAAAATTCCCAACCTAGAACATTCTCTGTACGCAGATGACTGCTATACTGCTATACCGGAAATCATGGCCAAATTGAGGAGACACTTCAAACCACTACAGATGTCGTCCAGTCTCATGCTAGGAGCATTGGCTTAACCTGCTCCCCAAGTAAATCAGAACTCCTGGTCTTTCGTGAAAAACCCCGAGACTCCAACCCCTCCTAAGGTGGTAATCACCCTCAATGATACTTGAAGTCCAAACCATCCGGGTACTAGGAATGATTCTACAAAACAGTGGGAGAAATAATGCGATAATTGGCCAACTCAAAGCAAGTGGCAACAGTACGTCTGTCCTTATCCGCAGAATTACTAACAAACAGAGGAATGAGGGAGGCGGACACACGGCGACTAGTGCAGGCCTTCGTCCTCAGCCGTATAACCTATACTATCCCTTATGTTCATCTCTCCTAAGCTGAGAAAGGGTCCTTAGACAGAATAATTCGTGCGGCATATAAAACAGCCCTCTAGCTACCCAAAAATACTCCCACCGAAAAACTGCTCCAGCTAGGGGTACATAACACGGTCGATGAACTGAGTGAGGCGCATCTTGCAGCTCACTACGAACGCCTCTCCCACAGGACCACAGGAAGGGCTATCCTTAGAAAACTTAAAATTGGGCACGCCACCACGGCTACCCAGGAGCTTAAGTGCCCTAATGAAATTGCCAACCGTATATTCATTCCTCCCCTTCCCAAAAACATGCACCCAGTGCATGGCCAAGGTCGATGTGCCGCTGGAGCCAAGGCACTGCATAAAGCCTACTCCCACTTGCCGGAAACGTTTCACGTGGATGCGGCAGAATACCCCAACAAGGAAGCATTTGCATTCGCGATCGTAGACAACCACAGACAATTCTTGGTGACGGCCACCTGCCTCAATACACGACTATTGATAGAGGCTAAGGAGGCGGCGATAGCGCTCGCCATAGCCGGCACCAAGGCCGAATACATCCTCAGTGATTCGAAGTCAGCAGTCAGGAACTTCGCTAAGAGAAGGCTTCATGCCCCAGCTTTCTCCATCCTGGCAAAAGCCAAGTTATCCACCGAACGGCTACAGCTCATATGGGTGCCAGCACATACCTCCCACCCAGGGAACACGGCAGCCCATGAATGTGCCCTAGGATTTGTCAACCGGGCACAGAGCAACCAGAGCCCCTGGTTCAGGAGGGAATGCCTGGTAAGCTACCATGAAATCACCCTTCACTATCGAAATGATCGACTCAAATACACACCCCCCCAACAAATCCCAGACCAAAGCAGAGCACGTTTCCTGGCAGCAACTTCAGATGGGGACATTCCCAAATCCTTATACCTACTCGCCGATGTATCCCGCGGAATACAATTCCCGCTGCACACTCTGCAATCATTCTAAAGCAAATCTCAATCACACCCTATCTGAGTGCCCCGAGGACCCACTACCTCTGAGCTTCCAAATCTCAAACCGAAGTCAGCGAGAGACTGCGTTGCTCAGCCCTCACCCAGAGGTAAAACCCCGGATAGTGGGCTGGGCCCTGCAGGTCACCAAGCATGGTCATCAAGTCACCTAGCGCCATCACGAGGGCCCATGCACCTGCCTAAGCCTCATCCCTAACCCCTGCCCTCTTTGTCATATGTCAAATAAAAGTTTGTTCCTCCTCCTTAATCTCAGATGCTATTTCTATTTGTGAGTTAGACATAGAGCAATGAGGCCAGCTGTTTTGTTAAAATCTTCCCGAGCAATTTCCTGGAGCAAGTGCTCACTTGAATGTTTCCGATGACTACAAGCTCACTCTTCTCATTTGCTCATTCAATTGCACCTTCTCTTGCTTCCTCACTGTGTGAGCACTTGATTTTGTGTTTCAATTGGTCTGTGCAGCTTTTATGATGTTAAAGGGTCTCTGAAACAACTTCCGAAGAAAGTACATGAACTCTCTCAATCACTACAATTTGTCGTCATGAACACCTGAGCCAAATAACACACTTCTACACACAGAAGAAAACCCACAATCATGTGTGAAAGTTGGCAAGTAGTTTATAGAGACTTTTTCATGCTCATGCACTCCTCCGTGGTGCACGTTCCTGTGTATTTCTGTTCAGAGATAGCTATTGGTTAGATTCTTTCAGACATCGGGTAGCACAGAAGCGTCGCTCTGGCAGGTCAGGAAGCTCCCCCCACCACCACGGGGAATTCCCTCACGCATTGCCGGTGGGGCCGGCGGAGCAGCGGCGACCTTTGAGCATGCAAAAAGTGACGAGAGAGGCGGGAAAGGGGCTAAAACGCTGAAATCAAATTTTGAACTACAGATAACTCAGCTTTTACAAAATGCATTAAAAAAAATTCCTGCTGGAGGATATTCACGAAGTGGCGCCCTTTAAGATCCTCGGAATACAGCACCTTTATTGAGAGCCCCTTTATGAAAATGCCTGTCCTCCATATGTTCTAAAAGGCAGCACTAATGTAACTGGGAAAGTGCAGTGCCATTTACAGCACTCTTATGCCATTAATGCACAGCAGGTAACAAGCTTATCATACTCTGGGCATGTAGATCTCAAACTTATCTCGTGCGGTAGTTCAGCAACTTCTTGTTGCATCACTATTCTGAGTCTTGAGTTATGCATTCTGATTTTCAAATAACAAAATATGGCTTAGAAAAAATTTGCACTATTGCTTCATTTTATGCGAGCAAAATTCGATCAACGAAACTATATCACAGCCCGTTGCTTGCAACTCTGGCGCTCAAAAACAGCTCCCAAACAAAGGGTCAATCTCCTATAAATGTACTATTCGGGCATTAAAACAAATAGCTGGGCTTGTTGGTACATATGAACACCTTGAAATTCAACCTGCTGTACGAGATGAGAATGAAGGAAGAAGACACGAATGCCGACTATCTAAAAATTGTGTTGGTAGTCAGCACTCATATGTCTTCTCTTTTGTCCTCATCTCGTGTCATGCTGAACGCCGAGACTGTAGCAACTTGTCGGCTTGCGCTGGCGCCAGTGCAGCCGGAACTAGCAACACTGGTGTGGGAGCATATAGTATAAGTAGCCGGCACAATAAAGCTTGCCCCTTTAGTTCACGCTAAGCTGAGTTGTGGTGCACGTTACTGCAGCTGATAGAGCAGCCAACAGCCGAATCGCGAGCATTGCAAGCAGTGAATTCGCAGGATACTTGGCACCGCACTGCAACGATGGACGCTCTCCAACAGCCACCACCCCTTGCGTGCTTGAGGAATATCGAGGTGAACTGGAAGCAGTTCCGGCAGCGCCTCAACATTTTCATGTTGGCAGCTGGGTTTGCGACAAAAAACTCCGCGAAGAAAGTCGCCCCACTTTTGCACGTTGCAGGTGAGGAAGCACTGAAAGTGTTTAACACATTCAAGTACGCTGACGACGAATCCGAAAATGACTTCGACATAGTCATCAAGAAGTTTGAGGAATACTGCATTCCCAAAAACGACATATGAGCGTTACGTATTCAGAACAAAACAGCAAACTGAAGGAGTCCTTCGAGCAGTTTCTTCGTGACTTAAAAATCAACGTTCACTCTTGTGGGTTCCCAGGCATGACAGAGTCTATGTTGCGGGACCAGATCGTTTAAGGAATTCGGGATAAAAGACTGCAAGCAAAACTGCTGACAGAAACTGATCAGACATTGCAAATGGCCGTCCATCTTTGTCAAGCTACGGAAGCCACAGACAAGCAAAATATGGTCCGGAACGATCAAGAGAAGTGTGTAGATGCCGTTTGGCCGGAAAAGAAACAGGTCCAGCACGCTAGTTGCACAAGGTGCAACACTCAGCATGATGATCACGCCTGCACAGCCTTCGGGAAGACGTGCCTTAGGTGCGGAAAGAAAAATCACTTTGCCGCTCGATATCCGGCAAAGTCCAAGAGTCAGCAGAGTTGGAGCATTACGGCAACTGGTGAGGAGCAGGGAAAAGCTGCTGGCAATAGTCAAGAGGATGCTACCAGTGACGAGTCAAAAGAAAATTTGACATTCTGGATGTTGGTATGTGCACGGTGGCGTCGCGACCGGAATGGCTTGTTACAGCTTTTCGTGCGGGCTAGTTGGTGGTTAACAGGGGAGTGCATATTGTGTCTTGTGCATTCTTCTCTTCGTCCCTCGTCGTTTTGCACGGTTGCAATATGCACTCCCCTTGTTACAGTTGCCATAGGAGCAGCACCTATGCTGAACCTGAAGGTTGACACAGGGTCCCAGGCTAACCTGCTGCCCTACTCGCTATATAAGAAACTGAACAAGAGTGCTCTTGTCCGGCCCAGTGCTGCCGCACTTCGAAGCTACATGGGCAGCATAATCAAGAGTATCGGCCTAGTGGCTCTTCAGCGGAAGATGAACGGCGTCGCAGCAGCTGTAGATTTCTTCATGGTCAAGAATGGGCGACAAGCCCTGCTAGGTCTAGAAACGAGCGAAAGGTTCAGGTTGGTGTCAAGAGTCGACTCCGTCAAGGAAGAAAGCATTGAAAGCCTGTTTCCGGTTGTGTTCTCGGGAACTGGTTGTGTGAGCTGCCCTTAAAACTTGGATCTGCGCGACGGAGCTCAGCTGACTGTTCAGCCGGCACGGCATGTTCCCCAGGCCCTGAGAGCAGCGCTGAACGCAGAGCTGGACCGAATGGAGAAGGAGGGTATCAAACGTAAGGTTGAAGGTCCCAGCGAATGGGTAAGCACTAGTGCTTATTCGTAAAAAAGACTGCATGCTGAGAGAGTGCATGGACCCACACGAAATAAACAAGAACAAAAAGTGAGAGCATTATCAGTTGCCCAGGCACGAGGATATCGAATTGGAGCTTGCTGGGGCCACAGTTTTCAGTACCCTTGATGCCAAAACTGGGTTTCACCAAGTTCCACTGAATCCAAGTTCGTCTCAAATCTGTACTTTTGGAACACCATTTAACAGTTACTGTTTTTTAAGGCTCCCATTTGGTATAGCACCAGCAACTTAAGTCTTTCAGAGGGTTCTCTCAGAGATCTTTGAAGGGCTTGAGGGCGTTTGTGTCTACAATGATGATATGCTTATCTGGGGCCGCAACCGAGAAGAACATGATGAAAGGCCGCAACGCGTCGTTGAGGCAGTGCACAGAGCAGGTCTCACCCTTAATTGGGAGAAGTGTCGAACTGCTCATAGCGCTATCTGTTTCCTAGGAGATGTTATCAACGCACAAGGCATCATGCCCAACCCGAGCCTTATCAGAAGACTGACTCACATGCCCACTCCAGGGGTAAGAAGGTCCTGCGTTGCTTATTGGGCATGATCAACTACTTTTAGAAGTATGTACCAAACTTAGCGCAGGAAACGAAGAGCCTTCATGGCCTGACATGTGAGAATGCAGAATTTGAATGGTTTCCTCCGCATGAAAAGGAACTTGATGAGTTGAAGGATATATTTTTGCAGTCACCAGTGTTGGCAGTGTTTGACCCGCAGAAAGCTACAAAGATTTCCACTGATGCTTCCCCAACAGGCCTCAGAACGGTGCTCTTACAGTTGCATGGAGAAATCTAGCGACCCGTGGCCTATGCATCAAGGGTGCTCACTAATCCAGAAACCAGTTATGCTCAAATAGAAAAGAAAGCTTTGGGCCTGGTGTTTGGCTGTGAAAAGTTTCATCATTTTGTGTATGGTGCCGATTTCACCCTTGAAACAGACCACTAGCCATTAATCGCCATTTCAAAAAAAGGGTCTGAGTGACATGCCACCCAGACTACTGTGGTTCTTCATACAATTGTTGAAAAACACCTTCACTTTGCAGTATGTTCCTGGCTCGCAACTTGTTCTGGCCAACACACTGTCTAGGCAGAACGTGCACACCACGGAAAACAGGGACGACCAAGCAGAGGACATTGAGGTGCATGCCACGTGCATCCTCTACGAGCATCACCAACGACACTCAACAGACTTATCACAGAGACTCAGAGTGACCAGGTCCAACAGGTAACCTCCGCATTGGTAAACAATACCCCAGTTGACGGCTCGTACAGACCATTTCTCTCCAAATTGACGATGGTCAATGAGGTGTTATTCAAAGGCAGCCGTGTTGTTATACCTGTATCGCTCCGAGTAGACCTGTTAACAAGACTGCACGAGGGTCATCTGGGCATCACGAAGTGGAAAGCAAGGGCCCTGCAAGTCATGTTTTGGCCAGGGATGAATTCTGACATAGAGGCCTTTGCCAGCAGATGTTCAATGTGCCAAGCATTCGCTTATATGCAACCACAAGGGCCACTTCGGATGCATGAGGTATCAAGGCACCCATGGAGCAGGGTGGGGTCCGACCTTTTTGATTACGCCCATCAAACCTATCTGGTGGCATACGATGCACAGTCCAACTTCTTGGAGCTTGAGAAGTTGCAGAATGCAACTGCAGTAGAAGTCATAGATAAACTGAAGGCAATCTTCTCCTGACATGGTATTCCTGTATAAGTCAATTCAGATGAAAACACGTAACGCAAGGAACGGGACGAGAGAAAGACACACCACGTTTCTTGCACTAGCTGTTTTCATGGAAAACCAAGAGGCCCAAATTCGCACCTTAACAAAATCAATTCAGACAATGGCCCACAACTCACGTCTTGTGAATTCAGGCAGTTCGTCACCAAATACGAGTTCCGACATAATACCACAAGCCCGTGTTACCCCCAGTCTAATGGACTTGCACAGAAGGGTGTTTAAGTGGCAAAATGCATCTTGCAAAAATGTTCAAAGACTGGTGGGGATCACTGGCTGAGGCTTCTGAGCTATCGAACAATGCCCTTGGAGTACAGGAGGTCACCCACCAAACTTCTAATGGGCAGGAGGCTAAGGAGAAGGCTACCAGACTTTGGGAAGGCAAGAGAGACAAAAGTGAAAAAAGCACAAACAGGTAATGCGGGGCCAAAGTCTTGCTCAATTGCAATCTGGTGATGTAGTTCACTTGAAGGCTCAGGTTCTGGAGGAATGTTCACTGCGCTCGTACACCTTTTAACTGATACTGGTCATCCATCACTTTCACAGGAACAGGAGACATCTGCTTCATACAGAAGAGACCCTAGATGATGAGGACGTCTTGAGTGACACAGACGCTAGTAGCAACACACCCCAGTAGAAAAGCCACTCAGCGGTGGAGCGCAGCTGGCAAGTACAAAGTCAAGAAGACATGAGTCATCTGACTGAAGCCTTGCCAGCACCGGCATTGTTCTCAGAACTGGCACAGTTTGCGCCATGGAGATCGACCCAACCACGAAAGCCCCGTGTCAGACAAGACCATGATGAACAATTTCACCAAATTCCTTAACTCATCTAAAGGAAGGAAGGTTTATCAACTTGTTGGCTTGCGCTGGTGGCAGCGCAGCCGGAACTAGCAACATTGGAGTGGGAGCGCATATAAGCGGCTGTCACAATAAAGCTCGCCCCTTTTGCTCATGCCAAGCTGAATTGTGCACGTTACTGCAGCTGATGCAGAGACAGTCGAGCATTTCTTTTCCCAAATGACACGTATGCTATGATGTCATGTTTTTGGTTTTTTTAGTTGTGACATCACTCCCAAGGTGACACTAGCTCTGCACCACAAGCTGCCATGTTTTGAACATATGGGATCCTATGGAAGCTACGCCACCACTTTAAATCTACCTTGACCCACTCTTCACTGCTGTGATAAGCAGCATCTTGGATTTAAATGGAGTAAGACAGACTGGCTTGGATAGGCTGGGCTATTTGTTTCTCACTGCTGCCACTCAAGTCATAATGGCGCGCTCTTTGTTACCACTGAGGTGGCCTACAAAGAACAGCACATGAGCCAGGTCGTGTAATTATGTTGAAAACGGTAGAGCTGCAGCGTCTCCCAGAGATTAAACGATGCTGCCCATAGTGCGAGGCTGATAACGGGACGGCGGAGGTTGTGCACATTTCCGTTCACTTCTTCCCCCGGGTTCTCTCCCTTGGTCTTTGCGGACGTTGTTGGCTCGGAAAACACAAGGTTCTCGCAATGCATATAGAGTGGTGCAGGGTGTGCACTGCGGCGCATTCACAGCATGACCTGCAGCTGCATAGCACAGTCTGGAGTCGGTGACATGAGGTGGCATGGACACGAAAGTGTGACACTGGCTCAGATACAATTTGATACTGTCGCTTGCAATATGCAACGGAATGAGGGAAACGGCAAAATTCACTATTTTTTAAGTTGGTTTTTCCCAGCAAAGTGATTTTTTTTAAGTTCATGAAATTTTTGGGCTATTCAATTATTCAGACCATTTTCCGGGTCTTCCAGAGTCCGAAAGATCGGTTGGTGACTTTATTTTCTGTGGTTCCAATATCTGTACTGCAATTTCTCCTTTCCTCGATAACTGTGTATATTGCCATTTTCACTGCTGCTTCGATGATAATTACATTTTAGCACATCCTACCGCAATGCCCTTTATCAATTTTGTTAGTTTTTTTTTTTACTTTTTGGTTTTACTGCTGCTTAGTTTTCATGCCACCTGTTATCTCACCATATTTTTAATGGGTACCTTTTCAACTTTTTTTGTTATTTACGGTGTCATGAATTTTGGCGGTTTTTTTCAGCATCATTGGTATTGTTGAATATTTCGACCATTTTGAGATTCACCCTTTTTCTTGAGCAAATGTGCAGTACATTTGCACAGGGTAATAAAATATATAGGGTTTCACACACAGTGCAAGTTAGGCATTCGAAACAAAAAGCAGAATGTCCAGCACGTACGAAACCAAAGCAGTAATGTTAGCTGCCAAATGCAACATGCAACAACAATAAATTAGATAACATTCTTTAAACTCATTCTTGGCTTTCAATGAAGCATCACATCCTACTCAGACAGCCAGATGGAGAGGTCAGCTCAAGCAAGGAGAAGGAAGTGGCACTTTTGCTTTCTTTTTACAGCTATAAGCTGTTACAGAGTAGCCCTTCACTCCTCGAAGTGATGCAGCAAAAAAACTTCAGCAGAAAAAAACTTCATCCCCGAGCAGGATTTGAACCATTGCTGGCACAAACAGAGCAGCCTTGTTTGCCAAATTTGGCCATCACTGCAGCCTCACAGCAGGTACATGCACACCTGCTTGTGCCATCCAAAATACAAGAAAATTGTGCATTGGGGGAGTAGAAGAGTAAAAGGAAAAAAATGGAAACTTTATTAACTATAAAGAATTAAGCTCATTTTGGCAAATAATTGTGTGCGCATTAAAAATAAAATACGACGGCTGCATGTGCAGGAACTAGACGTTTTTAAACAAGAGTTCTCCATGTAGTTGAAACCGAGATGAACTGGAGTTCTATCCCTGACCGGAAGCGAAAGTGTGAGCAGCAACAAAACCCAGCCATGCGCAAAAGCTAAGCGCAAGCCTGATAGACTTCGTTACCAAACTGAGCACCAGCGTCTTGTCTGTCTGTTTGTCTGTGCGTGAACCTGCACTTTTTCCCTTTAGATAACAAATGCATTCCGTTTGCCATGCATGGGGACTAACCGGTTGAGCTCAATGACTGTCCTTTTGTCAAAGTACACTACAGTGTCTTCAGATATTCAAATAGAATAAAATTTGGAATAAAAACATTAGCAATACTGACGGTTTTGTGTCATGCCTAAATCTATCCCAGTAATTATTTATTTGCAGAAACCAAAAGTTCGAATGAAGTGCAAGAACTTCGCTAATGGCTTGCTGCTTGTACCAATCAATGACACATGGTCCCAAGACGCACCTCAGCCGCACGACGCTCAAAATGCAGCTTCTCCTGGTGAAGCTGCTCCATGCGGCCCAATGCTTCCTCTGAAGCCTGGCTTCCCCCAAGCTGCTGGGCATACAGCTGGGCCAATGACAGCTCCTGCCGAACTTTGGCCAGCTCCTGCTGTCCTTCCTCAGCCTCCTTTGACTGCAAGCACAAGACAGAGCAAGTTGCAAGCACTGACAGCTTTATTGCTTCCCACAGCCTGGCCATAATGCACAGTGGACCACAGAGGAAGCCCGATTATGCAGACTTGATGGAAAATGCTGAGTAATTCATACATCACCTAATCTAAAACACAATAGCTGCACCTTAAGTGTTCTGCCTTGCCCAATTAAAATCATGCAGACCTTGCGATAAACGTCAAAGAAAAAATTGCAGGAACTTGAAAAATCCTTTCTGTGAAGTAAGTACACCCGCTTGAAGAAAGAAAAAAATGAGGGCACCAGAAAAACACATCCAGCTTATCAGTGTCCCGAAATATGCTAGTGCAACATGTTGCCAGGAGACTAGAGAACAAACAACAAAAGCGCATAAATGAGAAGGTTCTGAAGTTTTTCCCCTAACTTGAAACTCCGCAACAGTGCATGTTAACAGTAGGTCATAAAAAAAACACAGAGTGAGGGCCCTGTGGCGTGAAGACCTGCATTCTTGCACCTGCCGTGTAGGCTTAGTGGTCAAGATATTCAACTTCTGAGTGCAACCTGCTGAGCGTGCTACCATGTCGGTCGCACAAAGTAATCCTTCGTAAAAGGTGACTATATCTCAATATCATGAAAGCTAAACATATTTCTGCTCAAGTTACAGTCCCTAAGCTTATTCTCAGATATGAATACACTATCAAACTTATTGAAAACAAAATCGTAATCTCTGACACAGATTTCTGTCCCATCACTGGTCATTTCTCCAAAATGACGAAATGATAACCTTTGAATGAAGAAGCACATCTTCAAGGATAAATGAAAAGAGCCATTTATTCAGGCAGCACTTTTATTTTGCCAGGAAGTTAGACGAGTGCAAAAAGTAAGACAAAATCAGAGAGGACATCCCTGGTATCTTGGCCAGATCCAACCACGCAGCTGATAAGAAAACAAATTTAGATATTTTTATCCCTATTACACTTCGCATTTGCCTGACCAGATGTAGCTTTCACAAGCTTACAGAATAAAAGTGACTTATGCAAATGACCTTTCAGAAGCAGGCATTAGGCTCCTTGAAGATTAGCATGTACTCAGCCTCTGCTCGAGACCAAGCTTCCAACATTGTATTAACAAAGTGCGCATTTATTCTAGCTCTTTTCCTAGCTACAGTGTTTGAAATCTCCTTTCAGCGAGGCACTGTAATGTGGATGAGCACACAAATGTCATCACTATTTACACAAGAGGCAAAAAGAGCATAACCACTGACTATACACCTATCCCTCGGACAAGTGCATGCAACAAAACTCTACAGCATACCATTTACACCAATTTAATGAACCGTTCTTTTGTGTCTAACCAAGCGTAGCTTCAGCTGGACTTTTTATGTGACACACGAAAGACAGAATTTGCAGTTAAATTCAGTAAACAAAGTAAACTGTAAGCTTTCTAATTTCTGCAAAGTGCTTAATTCAGTTTCACACATACTATTACAGAAGCTGACTTTTTGCAATGTGTCCAGTGAGCTCCTTAAGTGGCTTGAAGTTTATGTTATTTGTTTGAAAGAAGACTGCGTGGACTTCTCAACAGCATGCATCATCACAAACCAGCATTTTATCTTCCATCCATACAAGTACCTATTTTGGGCCCTCTTCTTTTACTGGTACATATCAATGACCTTGCTGAACCTGGTTCTGGTCAAATCAGACTACACATAGGCGACTACAATGTCTGTCATGATGTCAACTACAACACTGGACATGACTGCTTCCAGAAACACCTCAACTATGTATTATATTACCGTGTAGCAGAACATAAACCTGAACTTTCTGACATGCAGACTAATCAGATCTACAAAAAATACCATATGAGTGGCATCAATCCTTTGGATTACAATTACACACGGCACCTTCAAAGCTTAAGGAAACCATAGGCATGTTTCTAATACATGGGAGTGTTTTAGAGAATACATGCACCACATGAGACCTAGCAATATAGGTATATACACATATATACTAGAACATTTGCAGAAACTTGCAGCTTGATTTGATTTGATTCGGCAACTGAGTCACAAGACCATACAACACTTTGAAAAGCTTGTGGTGGTCCTCCCTCTTGAAAGGTATAATTTAAGATAGTCATTACAGTATTTTAAAACAAGATAACTGACATCAATAATCCATTCATAAAGAAACCTACTTATATGGCTGCCAGCATAGTCAACACTATAAATATATATGAATATAAATGTTTAGTAAATAGTTTCTATGCACTTTCCCCAGCATCATAACAAATGTAGCTGCTTGCTGGAACAAGGTGTCATTGTATCTGCTTTATCATTCTCCACATTCTTGCAATATCACATCAGCAATCTTTAATAAGACTGTTAAATTGTTATAACGTTTGGGTCTTGCTTGTATGACAGATGTACTATTACTCTATAATGTACAGAACATCTCACTATCATGACATCCTCTCCTAGTAAATTTTCTTGTTAATTTCCCCCAACATTAATTAATCCCCATAATGGAGCTGCAAGACCTTATATAAAACAAAATAAATACAGTAAAACCTCACTGATATGCTCCTGGTTCATATGCTCAAAATTGCGGGCATCAAAATGTCCCAGATATACACTATTTTTTTCCCTGTTAAAAAATTCTGAATAACAAACTTCCCAGCTACTACGTTTAAAAATTCCACAAATCTTGTCGTATAACATGTTTAGCGACCAAGTACATATGTGCAACCATAAAAGCAGGGTGAATATGGGGACACACGACATAAGCTAAGATGCAGTGGCAGCACCCACCATAGCAGTTTTTCTGCAGTACTTTGGAGCAAGAGCATGGCTAGGATTTTGGCTACTTTTGCCATTGCTGTCGACTGGGGGTGTTGTGAAGTTAATTCCACGCTTAAGACAATTCAAATTCACACCGAATTCTGCGACCACTAGATAAGGAGATGTAGAGACCTTGTGCCAGAAATTCTAATCAGCGCTTTTATGAAGTGAAGTTATCAATAAATGTCTTCGTACCTCATTCAACAGTTATTTCTGAAATTTAGGTGGTTTGGATCATACGTTTTCCCAGATAGTAAATTTTTTTTCCCCACATTTTTTGAAAAATGTTTTAATGAGGTTTTACTATAAATATGACATTAAGGCACACGACGCCAAGCTGCACAAGCAATAGTGAGTCAAGTTCTAACAGGTGGTGACAAAATCTGAGACTTCTTTTATATTAACAATTCAGGTTTTAAAGACAAACATCTTAATCCTTACATTTCAAATTCAGAATGAATTGGTATGAGTATAATTAGATTCAATTTTTACATTTCTAGTGTTCTGACTTGTGAATAATTCCAAACATTAAAAATAATATATTTTTTTACCACATCATGAACCACCACTCTACATTATTCAGCTTTATTGCAGCCAGCTTGTGTGAACACTGTTTTTATGGCTTAAAGTGAATTCAAACTGAATTAGAACTGAATAGCAGTTTCCTTTGGAAAATTTCTATGCAAATATTTCGAATATTTTTGACACACAAAACAGGCTGAATGTCGCGAAAGGCATTTTAAAAACCATGAATTTTTCTAACACACAAGGCCATTAAAGCTTTGTCGCACTCACTGAAGCCATGTCGTCATATATAACATTGAACCCACGTCCACCTTTAACAAAAATGCATATGAAGCTTTCGAGATTTGAAGGTAGTCAACTGACATGCGATGCCAACCTGCCGTATTTACTCATGTAATTTGCACTAACGCATGATTTGAGCACCCCTACGGATTTTTGAAAAAAGTTTTTACTCGCATATTTTGCACTCTGCTGCGCCAGACCACCAGCATGTACAGGTGCGCCCAAAATATTAAAAAGCATGCTTCGGCGTCTGAAATTTTTCGAACGTGTTCTGTACAGGAGATATGAGTGTGTCTTCTGTTCATACACGAACGCGCCAGTGATGTGTGCTAAGCTGTGTAAGAAGAACCTCTTAATTTTCGTTAGGTAAGGTGTGGCGGGAGTACAAAGCACCGAAGCGTGCTCCGTAATATTATGGCCGGGACTGTATGCGGGTGTGCGTAAGGCAGGCTTGGGAAGATTGGCGCGAGTGGTGTGGGCACGAATTGTGCACCGTTTATCTGGCTCGCTCACGATGCGGGTCGCTTTCCTGAATGAACAGTTACATGTGAGCCCGAATCCGAAACTACAGTAACGCTTTTTACAGGTTTTTGGCAAGTAGATTTTTGGACTGCGCAGAGTACCGTATTTACACGATTGTAAGTCGACTCGAATGTAAGTCGACCCCCCCTCCCCTCCATCACATTTCTGAAAAAAAAAAAAAAATCTTGGAGGTTGTTTATGCTTGGCCTTTAATAATAGAGTGCCATAGCACTATCTTGCGGCCTCCACTTATCGCCAGCTGCTGTTGGCTGCCGTGCGCGGGAGCGCCCATGGGCACATTCCAAAACGAAAATATAATAGTCACGGGACTACTCGTCCACACTTGCGCCATCGTCCTCACTAGCGCTGCCGTTGTGATCGCTGCTGCGGTCCCACAGCTCGTCGTTCTAACATCGTCATACAGCGAAATCCCACACTTCGCAAATAGCCACATCACATCGCGTGGAACAGCTGAAAATTTTGCCTCGCTGCAGCTGCCAAACCTGTATCACCTGCTGCGAACGTCGAACTTGCGGCCCGGCGTGCAGTTCGTTTCTTCGGAGCAAAGAATGACAGCCATCATGAATGTAGCCTTGAACGAGCGCCGGTCGCTTACCGGACCCGGAGCACAAATGACAAATGACGAAGCACTACATTAAAAACTTGTCAAACGCTGCCGGCAGTAGTCAAATGTGTCAGAGCTAAAGAGAAGCTATGCGTGAGCGGCGTCGGCTCTTCCGTCGGCTACTGACACTCCCCGGCGCTGCTGCGGTTCCGAGTAGCAGTGCAGCCGCGATTGGAACAGCGGCCCTTCCATCAACTATCGACGCTCCCTTGAGTGCCGAGTGCGCGGTTGAAAGTAAACAAAAAAAACTTGGATGACGCTTATTAAGAGTAGAACGCGAATGCGTCACCGGGCCGCCGCCACTTATCAGCAGACACAATCTGTGGCCACGTTTGGGGAGTGGGCTGGCGCCGGTTTGGTATCGACAGCCACCATCGGCTGCCGTGCACGGGGCGAGGATGCCGGTTCTGCGCGTTGACATAACAGCTGCTCAACGCCAGCAGCAAAAGCGATGTGATGGAGCCACACAGCAAAAATGCAACCACGCTGTAGCATGCCCAATATCCCGTTTGTCTCGCCTTTACTTATGGTCCGATGCTTTGGTTTCATCTTTAAGTCGACACCCCCCCCCCCCCACTTCGGATTTTCAAATTTTGAAAAATAGGTCGACTTACAAACGTGTAAACACGGTAATTGATATGACGGTTTGAAACCAAATCGTTTGCTGTTCGGTTTTCCACTAGTCAGCCGGACCGCACGCGAGGGCACAGTTTAATCGCTCGTTATCTCCTCTGCCTCTCACTGCTGGTTTAGCGATTGTATTGTTGCATGTTTATTGCTTTGAGCTGCGGACGCGCCATTATGCCATCGTGAGGAGAACTGCAAAAATTAGGAGCACGGTGGGAGGGGGTACGTGTCTTATATTTTATATTTGGAATAAACTGCTTCTTTTTTAACGGGGGGGGGGGGGGAATCTATGTTTAAGTGTTTTTACAGCAGGTGTTTTTTTTTTAACTGTTTACAGATCATTATTTTTAAACCCTGCGAGAGATACCTCAATGCAGTCTGTGTAGGTGGATTGCATAGCAAAGCTTTTGTTTTTAGGGGCTAGGATAACATTAAGAAATTGAAGGCTGTCAACATAAAGGCTGAATGCAGTTTTTAAATTTCCGTTATCAGCATTGCAGTTCGAAATATTTAACGTCAAAAATACGCATATTTTAGCTCGTAAAGCTGGCTTCCCGCAACTCCAATTTTTAAAATGGCGTCGCTCGCATTTTTAATACAACAAATACAGAAGCCGTATGTCTATTTTATGCCACAGAAGCAGTTAGCGTGATTTCGTCGACAATACTACGTCCAGCAACACCATTTTAAATATGTGCATTGCGGGAAGCCAACTTTACAAGCTAAAAAATGCGCATTTTTTACTTTAAATATTTTGAAATGCATTGCCAAAAGAGAAAATTTAAAACCTGGACTCAGCTTCTTTGTTGGCAGCCTTCAATTTCTTAATATAATGTTGGAACTTGAAATCAAAAGTAAAAAAGTAGTTAATTTTAGTTAATTCCTCATTTCATCACTGAACTCTACCATGTACATAATGCCCGCCTTGCTGTAGAATCCACCTGCACAAACCTCACCGACATATCTTTCGCATGGTTTAAACTAACGATCTGTAAACAGTTAAAAAAAAAACACCTGGAATTGCACGTTATGACCTTAGGACTTGTTATGAAAATTTTTGCATAACTTATGCACCAAATTTTTGAAGCCTTTATTTAAAGAAAAAAGTGCACAAATTACACGAGCAAATATGGCATTTGTGGGGTCTGAGCTAGGTTTGGTTAAGCCACGGGCATTTGTTCCCTAAACGTTATTCCAGAAATGTTCCAGAAACATTATTCAATTGCGACCAATACTTCAAGATGTCATATACCAGACATCTGGATCAAATTGAGTGCCAAATATCAAACTTATCGAATATTCACTCTGGTTACCTAATGCTTTTACTTGAAGAGATGTAGATCAATCATAATACTTCTGCAGATTTCAACTCCACACTTGTGCCATCCACGCCAAGGAAGCGACATGGCACTGAAAAACGTCCGACGTATCTCGTGTAGCAGCAAGTTTGTGATATACGTACAGTAATCCCTCGTTAGGATGAAATCACTTTACTCGAAACATCGCTTTAATCGAAATTTCTTCCGGTCCCGACCCAAACGCACACGTTTTAAGCCGCATTACTCACAGCGCATGAAGAGCTTGACCCTCTTAGAGAGAAGTGGCGAGCGGAGGCATCACCGCCGAGCGACGGCGACCCTTTTGCGCATGCAGTGTCAAATTAATACCGCCGACCAATTAGTCTCATGCAGGCACAGAACAGGCCACAAAAGTACCAAACCTACGACCGATGACCTGCCTAGTAACGGGTACCAAGCGAGTGCCGAGTGCCCCATAGCTGTTTACATCAAAGTGAACAGAAGCTGTCAAATTCCATGGTGCAGCGCACTCGAATCAGTCATAATCGCATCGCTGGTGTCCCCCGTGATAGAATCCACACGAAAATAATGTTTTCGTGATGCTTTGCGATGCCAGAAAACCGCGGTCTCTTTGATGCCGAAAAGCGACCAAAAGACAGTGGGCAGACTTGTGCCGTAGCATTTCATGGGGTGCGCTCGATGAGCAAAATTTTACCGCTCTAAAGAGCACTTCTGCTGCTGAAACGTGCCAAAAAGCACAAAAGAAGTGTCCCTCCGATTATGAGCCCATTCACACTTGCGAGTCGCGAGAAAGCTGCGCTTTTGGCAACGACACCGACCGCGGATGCGCTGAGCAACAAACTGGGCTGCTCCCCGACTGCCGTAATTGTCGCTAAGCCTAACCGTTTCACACCAGCCGATGCAGACGAAACTCTCAAAAGCGCATGAACGTCATTCCTGAGAGTTTTCACTTCAAACGAGAAGGCGACCGACCCGCAGGTCGCGCTTGCAAGTTTGGACAACAGTGTTGTCGAGCTGCTGCCTGGTCGCATGCCCTTTGCCGTGTTCGACGCGAGGAGGGACGATGACTTTGGGGAAGCTGGTCTAAAGATTTGCTTGCCACTCACGATAATAATCGGCCTGCATCGCAGTAAAACACCGCCCCTAGTTTCATTGCACTTTTGACGGTGCAAATCGACCGATAACTTGCCGAAAACACAAAAAAATCCGAGCTTCGCAAGCAGTGAGTCAAGCTGTCAAATGGCGGGTCAACGCAACCATGGTGTTTCCCCAGCGATTTTCTCGAGCCGATCATGCTCGATTCGCGCCATACTAGAAAAACGGTCTAAATGCGTGGTAGGGTCATTGAATTTTGTTCCTAGACATTTGTCAATGGCACGGACGCAGCGCTGCGCGAACACTGACACTTGGACCGTTGAATTAGCACATTTTCGTCGAAAGCTCGTGCTCTGCAAACTTCACGGCTGCACACCTCAGGAAAAAATTGCCCAGTAATCATGCAAAGCCTCTACTGCAAAACCGTTCCGTTTTCACGATCGCGCTACGTACCCACAATGAGCAGATAAAAGTTTTTTGAGCCCAACAAACACAATCTCAGACTCGAGCCATGGCATTTGCGGCGCTTTCCAGTGTGATACTCTTGTAGTCTTCCGTGAACCCCCCTCCATAGAAGAGGCCCCATAAAAGCGGCCACAGCCTTCGCGATTCGAAATACCGCGATAGTCGAATGCATGGGCAGCAACAGTGGCCTCGTGCAATGGTCAGATTAGAGCAGGGGTTGTACGCGCCCAATAAGAACTTGGAACAGCCAAAGCTCACTGCCTTTCTTGCACTTGAATAAAGTTTTGCTTCACTGAATACATTGTATTTTGACTTCCTCGCAGTTGCAGCGCAATTAAAGCTCGACTGTTTTAGATTTTCTCGGGTCGTCGCATATATCTAATTACTGCTTGTAATGAATCTTCCGCCGTCCCACTGACTTCGTTATAACGAGGGATTACTGTATACTGTCTTTCAGAAGTTGTTCTCGATGTGAGACACATTTTTGGCTATCCGTTAGATGGCTGCACCACTGACTCCAAGTAGTGTTCACACACATGTTCAAATGAAAATATGTATGCCCTGTGTGCAATAAAAGCTGTAGTTTCTATGACTAACATATATGGTAGTATTTAGTTTTATGCAACCACTAAATTCCAGCCAAAATTTTACTATTCAATTACCCCTACAAAAAAGTTATAGGTAAAAAAAAAAACAATGTAATTATACAATATTACAGAGTATGTACTTGAGAGAAAAATCACTACGCACCTTTCTGCTGAGTTTGTCAGACAGTTCAGCCAGTTCCTGCCTTAGCTCTTCCACAGATTTGCTTTTGAGCAAAGCATGAGCAGAAAAATAAAAAAGAACATGTAGGGCATTGCTGTAAAATGACCAGCCATCAACTTCCAAAGTTAATTTCAATACACACCTAAGCCTGTAGTTTTCTGTCTTGAGACGATCCACTTCCCTCTGAGATTCCTTTGTGCTCTGCAACATTCAAGTACCTTTTAGCAAACCATGAGCAGAAAAAAAAAAAAATAACATGTGCAGCATTGCTCTAAAATAATTAATCACTAACTTCCCAAGTTAATTTCAATACAGACCTAAGCCTGTAATATTTTTTCTTGAGGCAGTCCACTTCACTCAAAACAAATGGTACTAACATAACGAAGATGCATCTTTCGTAGCACAGTGCTGAACACAAACTACTAATTACTTGCAGCTGTAGCCAAATCACAAATGAATTTCTAGGCTATTATAATGACTGCAATGAGTTCAACATGACATACCTTGAAATTAGGGGTGTGCGAATATTGAAATTTTCAAATATGAATCGAATACGAATATGAAGAAAAAATGCCTTTGAATATCGTATATCTGTTCAGTACAAAAAAAATTTCAGAAAATGATGAGCAAGCAAACATTGTTGCCCTTATTTTTTTCAAAATAATGTACGGTCTTTGCAACTAAAATAAACAAAACTAGACTGCCTCAGTACCATATAAAAAAACATGACGTGCAGAGAAATGTATACTACTTGATTAGACAGCATAACAGTATCCAAACTATAATGAGGCCATGCAAAACAAAATCCATAAAATGACAAGAGTGGCAACAAAAAAATAACATGATGACTATTAAACCTCATTCATTCGGAGTTCAAGGGACCGGAAGAAATGCCCGGTTCATCCGAAGGCCTCTGTTAATAAAATTGCCTGTATTCGGAATATATAATATTCGGAATATAATATTCAAAATATAATATTTGGAAATTCACGAATATCAATTTTCGAATACGAATCGAATATCAAACATATTCGATTCGTATTCGAAATTTCGAATATTCGCACACCCCTACTTGAAATAGATCTTGCATGCCATTACACAGGCAAGCGAGCCCTTTCATTATAGCTGCAATATACAAACTGCAGCAACTGCCTGTCCTAACTGCTAGACATCACAGTAAGCCTTTAGTAGTGTACCCATTTTATAAAGACACTTGTAGCCATAAGGAGAGGTTAAAAAATAATCATTACTATTTTTTTCAAGGTGTTGAATGAGAAGTAGTTATTATTGCAGTTTGAGAAATGTGATCGCTTTTACACACTATGCTCATCAATGAGTTGCCAAATGTTCAAAGAAAGCAGTTCCTTTAGGGTCCTACATTTTCTGCTCAGACAGAACATATGTACACACCTCATATATAGCTTACCTTTTCCTGGACTTGGCTCTGATTGCTAGCTGTGCTGAGCTTACGTTCCAGATCACTGTTCCGCTCACGGAGGGCCTTCAACCGGCCTTGAAGCTCCTCTGCTTCAACTGCATGATTTTCAAAAAGGAAGCATCTCAGCAAAACTTGGTACCAACCAAGCTCATTTTTTTCCTATTCTGCATATATTATTTGAACTGTGGTAAAAGTTACTAGCACTCGGGACACGTAACAGAGCTCACAACACAGAAGCATGCTACAGAGTCAGAGGTGTGACACAGAGGTACCAACACGGCAAGTAAACAAATCAGGGCGAAATTTTG
Source organism: Amblyomma americanum (assembly GCF_052857255.1). Taxonomy (NCBI): domain Eukaryota; kingdom Metazoa; phylum Arthropoda; class Arachnida; order Ixodida; family Ixodidae; genus Amblyomma; species Amblyomma americanum. Next base: position 196,883,070 of record NC_135497.1, on the reverse strand, counting down.
TTTCCTAGTCATGCAAAAGATTGGCCACAATTCCTCTTGTCTTCTTGATAACTAAAACTGTCCCAAAGCCAGAAGTGAAAAAGTGGTGAGCAATGCTTTTGTAATACCTTGGCCTAAATGTCTTCTCCCTCCAATTTCTTTTTCACTTTAGGGGAATAAATAAAGCAAACCACCATATAACAATTCACATCCTACTTTGCAGCAGTTTGACTTTATACTGCCACACTGCTCACATTCTGCGAACGCCGCCATTTGGCCGAGTGGCATGTCTTGGCTCGTGACGGAGTGAGGAAGACGACGCTTCCGCTCCGGTGTGCACTGCTGGTCTACTTGGTCATTCGTTTAAAAGCCCCTTTTGAGACGCGCTACGTTTGTCGGCGACATTTTGGTGGAGGTGCCGGGTCACGTCCCATGAATGCTCACCCCGAGGACAACTCTGACGCTCATCCGTGACGCTTGGAAACAACACCCGTCCACAAAGCGGGCCACCGCTTGCAAGGCCTGGAACCTGAGTGTCAGCCACTGATGACGTCGGTGGATACCATGACGTCCACTACTGGAAGTCAGACAGGTTAGCCTTCCGGCACTGTCCCGCCAGTTGTAGTCCTTACACCTCGCTCGCTGCCATCCTTTCACGGCGATCGGTTCAAGGATGCAGAGGACTGGTTGGCCAGCTTCAACCGCGTGGCCACTTTTAACCAGTGGGACGACGACCTAAAGCTACGAAACGTGTATTTCGCGTTCCAAGACTCGGCAAAGACATGGTTCGAGAACCATGAGGCATCCTTTACCAACTAGGAAGCGTTTCGTCGTGAGCTGCTCGCCACCTTCAGCACAAACACACGAAAAGAAAACGCCGAAATCGCCCTTCGCTCTAGGTCACAGCAGCTGAACGAAAGCGTCGCCATGTTTATTGAAGATATAGCCCGTCTCTTCAACCGGGCTGACCCTGCCATGCCCGAGGCTACGAAGGTGCGCCACCTCATGCGTGGTGTGAAGGAGCAGCTCCTCGCTGGCCTCATACGTGACCCTCAAGAACCGTCACTAGCTTCGCCAAAGAAGCCACTGGTATGGAACGTTCCTTGCAGGAACGCAGTGCGCAGTACGGTTGTCAGGGAAGTGTTGCGGCCACTAACTACTGTGCATCACTGCCAGTGGCCGGGGACCAGGCGCTTCGGGAGCTTGTGCGGAGTGTAGTCCGCGAAGAACTGCGCAACCTCCACTTAGATGCTCCACCTGCCAGTGTTGCAGCTGTAGCCAATGCCGTCCGTGACGAAATTCGGCGAGCGGCCAGCCACCACTGGCACCACAGCCAGAGCCGTACACCATCAGCTTAAGCAAAGCCCTACGGACACCACAGCCAGAGCCATACATCATGAGCTACAGCGAAGCCCTACAGAAACCTGCGTCGGTGTCGCATGCATACCGTCCTGCTACCGAACCAATGCAGAGGTACCTTCTCCCCGTCAAGATGCGTGACCCGCACCCTGTTCTATGAAAAGCGGACGTGTGGCGCACACCCAACAACCGGCCGCTTTGCTACCACTGCAGGGAGCCAGGTCATGTACTCCGCAACTGCCCATGCTGGCGGATAGGCTTAAGAGGATTTCCTCTGAGCGCACTTCGACCGCGCTGTGGTGAGAGACCACAGGACATTGAACAGTACCTGGCTGATCATGTGCTGCCCTCAACACCTCCATGACGTCAGTCTAGGCCACCGTCTCCAAGAAGCGCTCCTTTGCCCAGTCATGCATCATTCTCTGGCCAATTCAGAGGCCCGTCCCCCCTCGCCGAGAAAACTGAAGACTGCGTCCTCCAGAAGTAGGACCGCCGCTTCCACAGAGAGTGAACCGCCTCCACCCGACAATTTGATGCGACGACCCGAACGCCGACGACCCCACCCGCCGACCTCAAAGACGATGTCACCGCTGAGCTCACAGAGGACCCCACAGCCGACCCCACTGATGACCACATTGCCGACCACACCAACGACCTCACCGACGACCTCATCGATGACGCCACCGAAGACCTCACTGACGAGTTGTAAAAGAATTGTTTCCGCCGCCGAAATTCCTGCTGCCGCCGATAGCTATGCTGTGTCAGCACTCGTGGATACCGGAGCCAACATTTCTGTCATGAGCAGCCGGCTAGCCACAACCCTCAGAAAGGTTCTAACCACTTGGCCTGGGCCACAGATACACACAGCTGGTTGCCATGTGGTAACGCCGATTGGCGCCTGCACCTGCCGTATAAAGATCCACAGTGCAACTTTCATTGGCTCCTTCACCGTGCTACGAGAGTGCTCCAAAGAACTGATTCTCGGCATGGACTTCCTTAAAGAGTATGGCGCAGTCATCAACCTGCAGGAGCAATTGGTATCGTTTTCGACAGACTGAGCCGTTGATACCGATCCTGAGCCGCACAGAGCAGCACTACGCATTTCTGGCGGCCCCATAACGATACCGCCGAGAGCAAGCAAGTTTGTCACAGTCCAGTGTGATACCAGCTTCAGTACTCGGGGGCATTGCCGAAGCGAACATGTCGCTGCTACTGTCTCGGCAAGTTTGGGTTGCTCGCGCTCTTGTCGACCTTGTTCACGCGTGTACCGAGCTCTTAGTGACCAACTTTAGTTGCGAACCCCAACAATTGACGAAAAACACAGTGATTGCTCATTTTGAAGAACTTGGCGAGCATGCCGGCCAATGTTCCTTATCCATAACGGACCCCGGAACAGTGGAACAGGCCACTGCAACAGCCACTAAAACCAACGTGAACCCTGACCTTCTGACCAATCAGAAACGCCGCGTTTATTGACTCTTTCTGCAACTGTTTTGTGTCAACCTCCAAGGTTCGTCAGATGCCAATAACTAAGCACCGCATTATCGTCGATAGTGACCAGAGACCGCAATGTCAGCGTCCTTATCATGTTTCATCGAAGGAACGTGATGCCATCCGCCGCCAAGTTGCCAAAATGGTCCGCGACAACGTCATACAACCATCGACGAGCCCCTGGGCATCACCTGTTGTTCTCGTCGCAAAGAAAGATGGCAGCCTACGGTTCTGCGTAGATTACAGACGTCTAAACAACATTACCAAAAAGGATGTATATCCACTGCCACGCACTGATGACTCATTAGACTGCCTTCGCCACGCTACCTACTTTTCGTCACTCGACCTGCGTAGCGGTTATTGGCAAATCGAAGTCGACAAACGTGACCGAGAAAAAAAAAAAGATAAACAATGCTTGCGTTGTTTCCTGGGACTCTGCGCCTATTATCAGAGGTTCGTTCAAAACTTCTCCAAGATCGCAGAGCTGCTAACTCGCCTGACGAAAGACACCGAACCCTTCTTCTGGGGCCCGGCTCAGGAAAAAGCCTTCACAGAACTTAAAGCCCGCCTCCAATCTATGCCTATCTTTGGCCACTTCGACGAGGAGGCTGACACGGAACTACACAAGATGCCAGCAATGTTGGCCTCGGTGAGGTAATTGTGCAGTGGCAAGACGGTGTAGAATGCGTGATCGCATACGCAAGTTGCACTCTGTTCCGTTCCAAAGTGAATTATTCCACCACGGAAAAGGAGTGTCTCGCTATTGTGTGGGCAGTCACGAAATTTTGTCCATACCTGTACGGCCACTTGTTTCGAGTCGTCAGCGATCACCACTCCTTGTGTTGGCTTGAGAACCTCAAAGATCCATCGGGCATGGCAGAGCCTTTGGTTGCAAAAGTTCGACGTCACTATCGTATAAGTCAGGTCAGAAACATAGCGATGCAGACCGTCTCTCCCGAGCGCCTCTTCTGTGCCCACCAGATGAGTCCGACGACAATTCTGCTTTCCTCGGCAATGTCACCACATCCGAGCTTGCCCACCACCAGAGGGCCGACTGCGAACTGCTGCCTCTATCAAGTACCTCGAAGGAACCGCTCCATCTCCACCCCGACTCCTCTCGCGCGGACTTTTGTCATTTTGCTTAGGAGATGGAGTCCTCTACAAGAAAAACTATGGCCCAACCGAAACTGTGTATCTCATCGTTGTCTCAACCACGCTTCGTCAGGAAGTTCTCACTGCACGCCACGACGACCTTTCTTCTGGCCACCTCGGTTTTTCCAGAACATTGGGACGCTTCCCCCACAAGTACTACTGGCCTCGGCTTGCTGCGGTTGGCCAACGCTACATTAGAACCTGTCGTGAGTGTCAACGACGGAAGATACCACCGACGAAACCGGCCGGCCTTCTGAAGCCAATTGATCCACCACAACTTCCATTTCAGCAAGTCAGCATGGACTTACTGGGCCCATTCCCAGTGTCCTCCATGGGTAACCAGCATATTGTTGTTGCCACGGACTACCTCAGCCACTGCTGTGAAACCAAGGCTCTTCCCCGTGGCACCGCGGCTGAAATTGCACAGTTCTTTGTTCACCACATTGTGCTTCGCCACGGCGCCCCCGCGTTTTTATTAACTGACCGGGGAACTGCGTTTACATCGGCTCTTACACATGAGGTCCTGCATCTCAGTGGCGTCATAGAAAAATGACCGCTTACCATCCTCAAACAAATGGACTGACTGAGGCTGAACAAGGCCATTGCAGATATAATGTCTATGTATGTCGACGCTGACTGTCGCAACTGGGACGAAATACTCCCTTACATCACGTTTGCGTACAACACCGCCCTCCAAGAAACGACACGCTTCACTCCGTTCCGTTTGGTGCATGGCCATGACGCCCTGACCATGCTGGATGCCATCTGCTCCCGGATTGTGTCCCTTCGAGTGTCACGGGCGCTGACGAATTTGTTCGTGACGCAGAAGCCACCCGCCACCTTGCTAGACAACGCATTCGTCACCAGCAGAAAACTGACGCCCGGCGTTACAACCTAAGCCACAGGGAGGTGATTTACAAACCCGGCGAGCATGTCTGGGCATGGAGCCCAATACGTTCCTGCGGGAGCTCTGAAAAGCTTCTGCGCCACTACTTTGGCCCCTACGAGGTGCTATGTCTACTCAGCAAGGTGAACTATGAAGTGTTCCTGCAAGGAGTTGTCCACTCTTCTCGACTGCCTAAGTCTGAAGTCGTCCACGTGTCGCGCAAGAAACCGTATTACGCTTGTTAGCCCCTGTTTGCACTTTCGGTGCCTCCATACTGTTTTTCCCCCTTGCCGGAGGCATTGAGGCGATGCCTCTTGAAAGGAGGGTGGCAATGTCACACTGCTCACATTCTGCGAGCACCGCCACGCAGCCGAGCGGCATGTCTTGGTTCGTGACGGAGTGAGGAAGACGACTCTTCCGCTCCGGTGCGTGCTGCTGGTCTACTTGGCCATTCGATTAAAGCCCCTTTTGAGTCGCACTACGTTTGTCGGCAACAATATCAATGCTAATGTATAGCAACACAAATGACAAGTTGAGACAATCCTAATCACAAGACTGGGCTTTGATTCCAGCAATCAGAAAGTAGTTAACATAGCAATAAGCAGCAAATGCCAGCATCAAAAGTCAAACACCACAAGTAAGGGCCCACCTCAAGGCTGACCACCTCAAAAGAGCACCTTATCTTTTTAAAGTGAGATAATTCATACTGTGCAGACAATACACTACTGAGTAACTTAAAGAGGCGGGATTCTTATCAAAGTACTGTTTACCAACTACAAAGCATTAGCAACACTGACTGCATCAGAATGAAAGCAGAGAAAAAGCTGTTTGTGAAACTGCAACTCCACAAGAAAACTCGACCTCCGAGCACCCAGTGTGACACTGCCATGACAATAAGCGTGACTGTGACCAAAATAATGACTATGCCATGACAGTACGGTTACGTGCAGACACGGGCAACAATGCTCTGAACACATCATCTACATGGGCTCACTCACCTGCCTTTTGCTTGGCTGTCTGTTGGCTCTGGGAGAGGGCTGACTGAAGTTCAGTCTTCTCAGCCACCAGGATACCAATAGTTTGTATGTGCACCTGGAGCTGATCATTCAGGGCGCCCTGCTCACGCCGGCCCTGCTCCTCTTTTTCCTCTCGTTCTCGGTCAAACTCACGCTGCTGTCGGGCCAATTTTCCTTTCTGCACACAAGCGAGAAAATGAGGCCACATTAAGGGTACCCATCAACAGTGTACACTATACAACAGAATACAATCAGTTCATTTCTGGTGCAGAGCTAAGTTGAGCCATGAGGGTCAAAATTTTGTAACTGCATGGTCAAGCCTACCTACTTCAAACTAAATTAGAAAACAAATATTAAGTGGCTGTGTGAACATGACTACATTCCATTTCACATCAACTTAACATTGTGACAGTCACTCATGTGGCTTTTCGGCCATGGCATAACATTGCCTGCATCACTTTACAAAAGTCAAATGTGTCATCTGCTCCTTTCAGCTGGCTCCATACCCACATGGCCATGACGTAATCTTTTTAAATGTAATCAAGCTGCCTCTTGCGTGGTACTACCTTACAGTCTCTAGGTGTTTAAAGCAGTGAAGTACCAATGCAATGAGAAGTGAGCTGAAACAGATGAAATGCATCCATTTGCAGCAAGTGACATAACCAGTTATAACACTTTGAAGCTCAAAAGTACATGGCACAAAATATGAACAGAATTAAAGAGCCGCTACAGGTTATTCACCATAAGTACTTGTAACAAAAAACAAACACACAGCAAAATCTACCCATTTGTCACCTTTCATCAGATTGAAGAGATGACAGTGACAACTGTGTGTTAGCCCACCCCACGCGTGTGAGTATCTACACCCGGGCCCACCTGGGGAACACAACCCGGTGCAGTACTTGACAGCACACCCCCAGCTGAAGCTGTTACACAATACTTGTGCAAACAATGGCTTTTACAGCCCCTATTATAATTCCCTATTACAGTTGAACCCCGCTACAGCAAAATATACGGGCTGCGTGAAAAATTTCGTTGAAGCGGAAATTTCATTGTGACGAAATCAGCCCAAAAAACCAAGATCCGACTGCACTGTTCAAAAATATCACTTATTCCCAAAAAATTCGGTTATCTTGGCTTGCGTCCTTTTAGTGGTCATGAGCGTCGTGGTGCGAGTTTCACACTCTGCCAACAATTGCATCGCGATGTCGTCGTCATGCGCACCAATGAAAGCACGAATGGTGTCAAATGTGCCCATCACGTGCAATGCCGACGGCAGGCTGGTGCATCTTGCATGTCGCTCTCATCTTCGGGCGAGGCGTCGTTGTGGCGGGCCTCTTCAATTATCGCTTCATCGGTTACCTCCTCGTGTACTACCACGTCTGCATCAACGGCGATGTATTCATTGAGGTTGACATTCGCTGGCACGTTTCCGGCGCCCCGAAGTGTTTTAAGTGCTTAGAGGAGCAATGAAATGCAATATGACTCAAGGCGCACCTCAACCCAGAAATACTGCGGAATGACAACCCATTTGATAAGCAGTACCCCACAAAGAATATCAAGGAAAAGCATGCAATAATCTTTTTAGTGCACGCAAGGCTAAATCTAAGCATGCAATAATCTTTTTAGTGCACACAAGGCTAAATCTATGCCAGGTTTTGTAGCAGGAACACCAGGAGTGATAGTGCTTAGTGTTCAGGGTGCTACCTCTATTGTTTCCTCCTCCACCACACATATTGACTGTCGCACTATGTTAGCCTTCCTTGCAATGTGTCAACCAACAATACTGCTTAGCACCATATGGCAGGCCATGCACCATACAAAAAGTAAAAAAATGAATTCTTGCATGGCATCTCAAAGTCACACTGACGTGACGACGCCTAGCATCACTTTTTATACACCCTATTTGGTGCTACCAACATTACTAGTATAGAATGCGCTCAATGTACATTATTTGTCACTTTGGCACAAAGATGTGGCAAAAAAATGTGATGCAATGTGATGCTGTATGATTTTTCTTCAAACACAGGTACAGCCAAAATGACCGTACCTGTGCACATCTGTTTGTAAATAACCATATTAATCAGTCCACTATAGCAGGTATTCACGTGATGCCATCCACAAGGGGCGCTAGCGGCCAGCGCAGCATTCGCCATGTTGGTGTTAACACACGTGGCTGCCATGGCCAGCCACAGTATTTAACTCGCTGGTGATCTGTGAAATATGAGTGCATTTCGCGTCTCGTCATAGATAATTTCTGTCCAGCCCATAAAACCGTGTGACTGAGTGGATACACCATGAACTGCACGAGACAAAATAGAGCAGGAGCGCTGAAAAGGTTCCACTTTGTGAAAACGTCGACCCCCTAGGAACGGGGAGGTGCCAAAGTAGTGTGCGACGTACAAGACTGCTGTCATGCATTGAATTCACTAATATCGAGGCCCGGCTTGTGCACGGCTTAAGTTTGCCAACAGGCAAAGAAATTAAAGTGTACAAATCTATGAGAGGGTGCAACTGCTTGACAAGCAGGTGAGCCCAAAAGCCGTGCTGAGGGTGCCAACGGCCGAAGTGCCGTTTTTGGAGAGGTGAGTAATTCAAACTGTCTGTTTGCTCTGTCTGCTTAAAGTGACATGTTGTTACTGAATCTAGCGGAATTGCTGCACATCGCATTGCTGCGAACCAGCCTAGATTCCAGGTCCTGTGCATTCGAAGCAGTGCTACGGTTCTACAATGAAAACTGCAAAGCATTCTCTCTGGATCTGCCGTTTGTACTGCGAATGCATGACAGTATTTACTCGACCGCTCTGTCATGTAAATAAGGCAGCTATGACGCTTTGCCTTTCTGCTAAAACACAGTCTGTGAAGCTTCAGCAGTTTTTGGACTACGACCACTGGAATTATGAGCTTCTGTGGCGCCAGTTTTGAAATTTGGGTAATTAATCTTGTGCTGTTTATCCACGATGTGCCCTGCATGAGGAGCAGACAGTTATCAACTGATATTAAAACCTGCAGGTCATGGACATTCTTGCGTGCAGCGCAGCCGACCAGTTTTTCTGCCAAGTTGTGGCATAGGGTGGCCGACTGATACATTGAACAGGCAGCTCGATTATATCGCAGCACAGAAGAATTTTGCTGCAGACTTCATGCGCACAAGGCGTTCCATAAAGCAAAGTGGAAGCTGACACATTTAACAATGTGCAAAGATGTTACAGATCACAAACAATTTAGGCCAGTTACTACCTCACGGTGTCGCGAGCTGGCGCTAAACTGCTGCCAAAATGGCGCACTAGCCGAGACGACACTTGCAACGTCTGGTAGTGCAGCCTCAGCGAATACCTCCTATACGAAATGCCTAGCCTAGACTTTAGCATAAACTGATCTGTGCAATTTGCAAGTAAAGTGCTTCCTAGGTTACCTGCCTTTCACCAGGCTGAGATAAAAGCCACAGCAATGCAGTCATCAGTGTAGAGAGAGCAGAAATAAAACACACATTCCTCTTAACTAAGGAGATTGTACGGCTGTGACCCTACCGTACACCAAGTGCACTTAAAAAAAATGTGCCATGAAAAAATGTTTTCATTTGAACGAAAAACAGCTTTCTTCCATTTGTATTGTGTGGAACAAAAAAGTTCAACATTCCACTTGAGTTCCAATCTCAGAAAAAAAAAAAGATTCTTTTTCTCAGTTTTTGGTTCTGTTCTGGTTCAAGACTGATTTCACATGCAGTGATGTTCCTCAAATCAAAGTGTGGCATCTACCACTTCGGATTAAAACAACCTTCTCCTCTCAGGTGCTGTCTGTGCAAATGGATTCCAGCAAGCTGCTTGCAGTCAGGCAATGGTGGTGATTGGCAGTCCCTTTCTCAAGCCAAGTTCAAAGTCTGAGTTGGCGCAGCACGTGACAAGCGAAAGTGAAACGAAAATAATCTATATAGAGTACTATGCTGGCAACATTTATGTAGCCATAAGTTGCAGCACATATTCCACAGACTCCTACTTTACAATATTAAAAATGCTATTTCAATAATGGAATGTACTTAAAGATGTCCTTGGGTAAGAGTATAAAAATTATTAACTATACATGAATTACAGGACAGGCTCACAGCAAAGAACCACGGGTAATATGCAAACAACAACTGAATGACAACAGAGGCAAGAAAAAAGTGAAGTCTTGTGTGATGTACTCAAGGTCACCCTGATATGACGCCAAGCATAACTCTTGATTCGTCATAACAATTTTAATGCGAGCTTTAAGACTCCACTGGAATTTTTTGTGCAGTATCAGCATGTGAAAGAGCCTAGTTTCTTAGTGCAAACAAAAACTCTGCACATTAGACATGGTAACATGCCAGCCAGATATGACCATATGGCCTAAAACAAACATGCACCAAAATTTAGTCATGGAACATTAGAGATATCCATGCACTACATACTAAAAACCACTTATGCCAACCAATTTTAGCTACACAGGACTAGTTATAGGACACACAAAGGTGCCACAGATCTTGTGACATTCAACACCATTAGGTTTAAAACCAGCTTAAAGGGTAACTCAGGGGTTTTTTTTTTTTTTCATGCGCACAAATTTTGTTCAAACTTTTACTGTAGGCTCTCCTCAGTCTTTAGATCATCTGTGCCGGGCAACATTTTGTTTCAGAGCAAATTTTTTAAATTTCCCGTATCATGACCTCAATCGGATCACTTCCTACGAGCAATTTTGTGTGTGCGACGTAACGAGCTGCACACCCATTGATATTTGCTCTGAATTTGCAGAAGAGAAAAATTCTGAGCTTGTTTTTGGTAATTTCAAATACATGATATTTTAAGTTATCACTTGCAGTCGCCAGTTTATCTGCTCGACGTGCGCATTACTGGTTTTATGACTGTGTCCGTGACGTTTTCTCAGTTTGTTTTCGTTTCATGTACTTTGCTGTTTTATCATTCTTTTGCTCATCATTTTGAAAAATATTTTAATCGAAAATGAGCGATTGAGGTCCAAGAAATGTAATGCAATCGTTAACTGAAAATGTTCGAAAACCATCTGGAGTTCCTATTTAATGACATTCACTGTGAATTAAAAAAAAACAACCTCCTGTTAGAGATCAAAATGATAAAAGGGCACTTATGATGGGACTTGAAAAACTATTTTGCCTCTGACGTTATTCTACAAGCACCTGAAGAGACCAGAGACAAACAATATTACAATTTTTTTTCTCACATATTCCTATGACACAGTATTAAAAGAGAAAAAAGAGGACATGAACTCACTAACTCCTGCAGCTGAAATTCAAGCTGATCCCTGTCCTGTTGCAAAGCCTCAAGGGCTGTAGCCAATTCTTGGTTTCGCCGCAGAAGTGCGTCTGCACTTCGAAGCGCTCCAGAAGAAGAGTCTGCAAGTGTAGCCATTTCACCATTTAGTGCTGCACTGGTGTCTTCCATCAGGCCATTCAACTGCATTGTGATCTGGCGAAGACTTTCAGCAGATGACAGCACCCTGCACAGAACAGCACAGCTGGTTTATAAAACACCACCCAATTCACAAAGTGAACTAGGACACGCAAAAAAGGCAAGACCACAACAAAGCCTAGAAGGCTGCGATGCAAAGCTGAACGCAGTTACATAATCAGCCTCTTTTAACACTGAGCAGTGCACAGGCTTTACACAAACCACTATCATGTTTTCTTTTAACTTTTTTTTTTTCATGCCACAGCATGCTACCAAATGAATACAGAAACCTTCACCTAACTTTTTTTTTTTTCTGTTACCAAAAGTGACCAAAGCTATGTGCTGTATTAAAGTAACAAAGCCCACAGGACAAAGCCCTTCTTCCCAACAAAAGCCTCTGCCACAGTGGCTCAGTGGCTCTGACATTCAGTTGCTGATCCCAAGGTTGTAAGTTCAACCCTGGCCGCGACGGCTGTATTTCGATGGAGGTGAAATACAAGAACACCCGTGTGCTGTGCAATTTCAGCACCTGTTAAAGAACACTGGGTAGCCTAAATTAATCCATAGTCCTCCACTATAGGTGCCCCTCATAACCCATGTGTCGCTTCTGAATATTAAACCCCACAATTTGCATTGCAAACAAAGGCAGCATAACACCAGTAGCAAAGAAAAGTAGCATGATTTGCTAAAACAGAGTCTTCCGATGAAACAGGAAGCTTGCACTGATGCCGGTCAGATACAAAATTCAGCCTCAAAAGGACTGAGGAACCGCTGATCACTTATTCACAGAGCCATGTACAGTAAAGACAGCAATCAGGATATTGTGTGAAGCTGTTCAGGCTCAAATGGAGCTTAAATAATATCGGACAATTTCTTATCTTTCCACGCTCAGTTACTAATATACACGACACTAATGCCACTGGAGGCGTGGGGTTCAAGAGAGAAGAAGTTAGTACTTCCTCACAATGGGACAACTTTGTACCGCTCTGAGTGACACATCTGGTGTCAGTCAGGGACACAGGCATTACCACTGCTCCTAGCTAAGCTAAACAACAGGTCATTCACACTTAAGAGGGCCCCGACCACTGACTAGCTTAAAAAATTTGTAAGTGTCCAAAGGTTTGCAGCATCATATATGAAACACACTTATATGTGAAACACACTAAAAATGCATCTTTCAACCATGCCCTTCCAAAGCGGTTTCTCTTGCACACTGGAATCACTAGCTTTCACAAACGAAATTTCCCTTTTGTCCTCGCCTCAAAGAAAAAACAAAAACCACAGCATAAGTCTACATCATGAATCCCATTTGCGCCATGGCAGGCATGCGCCAAGCCATGTTTTCGAGACATGGCAGGTAATTATTGCGCACCACGTGTAGCTCTGCTAAAACACAGCTATCACAGCAGAGCTATTGGCCACGGCAACTCATCAGCAAGGGATTTTGAATACATGCTCTGCAAGGACCATGCACAGACAAGTGGTATAAGTATACAGTGGTATAAGACTGAAGCAAAAATACAGTGCAATATCCAGGTCTCAAAGAAATGCAAAGTGACTATACTCTGCATCAAAACTTCATGCATCCGAGTGGCAGCTACAAGGACAAGACGACAGCTTGTCTCACACTCATGATTCCACTCCACTGGCAAGTTGCGAAATGAAATGAAGCTAATGTACTTGCTTCTTCACACTTGAAAATAGATGATGCAAAAAAAGAGTGCAGCCACAGAGCTCAGTTAAGCAAACAGCACCCATTAATCATGGTAATTGATCAATGAAATTTACTGGGCCTTACGCATCACGTCACAAGTCTTTGTTGTCACCTGTGTACTGAAAGATAAACGATGTTGAGAGGAAGCACGCACAGGCTTTGATTTTAAATTTTACCATCTATTTCAGCGCACAAGGCTTTAATATTTTGAAAAGACAATTGATGCCCAATCTATGCACTGTGCCGGTTTATTATGTTGACCAGGCATAATGCCTTATTGGCTACTACACTTACAAGGGAAATAAAAGGAGTAAAGGAAAAGAGAGAGGGAAGGAAATGTCAGTGCATGGTGTCCACAGGATGTGACAATGGTCATTGGTCCATCATGAACCATGAACACACACAGAAAAAACAAATATGCCTATAATTTGTCCATATATAATAGCTGTCTATACTTTGGAACTTTTTTTTTAAATAAAAGATGGTAACACAGCACCTAAATGTGGCCTCAAACAACACCTACTGTAAAATTCTCTTCTGTGTGCAAAGTGAGCAAGACAAGCCTGGGGTTCATCTGAAACATATGTTGAATTCCAATGGCAGATCCGGATCAAGTTTTTCTGCTCTGTTGGGAGCAATCATATTCCAATGGCAAAATGGGAGTGCGGGTTGTCTGTTCCAATGGCAGATCGGGATCAGACGACGATCCCGGATCGCTCCGTGGAGCAGTGATATTTGCTCCGCCGAAATCAGCAGATTTGACCAGAACCCCGCGCGACGTTTTACTTTCCCGCGCCTGCTTCCAGTCATGACCGGCTGCATCCTTCCTGTCGTCGCTATGCGGTGATCCGGGCAACGTACAAGCAGTATTTTTTACTTTTTTTAAATTAAATTCTCCCAAATGTAATTATTTTTCGTTTTGTTTGCGTCCACACAAGTTAAAACAAAAAATTTTCTTAACAGGATGTCAATTCCATCTCGGTCAATTCTTTGTGACCGCTTTTTAGACCAAAATCGTTGACATGTTTGAACCTCCCGCGCTTTCTGACGTCAGACGACGTGTACTCTCTAAGCCTAGCAGCTCTGTAAATAAGGAAGCAATCTGAAAATTTGGCACGTTTCATCACTAGAAGTTTGTGGTGCGGGCATCATCACACAAAGCGAAAGCTTCGTGCGCCTTTTGTTTGCCGTGAACGTGAGAGACAGAGTGGCAACAAGGACGAATCGCTGGTGAAGCGAGAGGCCGCGCTTCGATGGGCGCCGCCATGTTGCCTGAACTTGGAGCTATTCTTGCGCGGAAGTACCCCCGCGGGAGCGCATGCATTCCATTGGTAAAATGAGAGGGAGTGATCTCCGCCTAACTACGCGCTCTGCTTGTGATCTGGTGGAGCGCTCGCGATCTGCCATTGGAATTCAACAATACTTATATTGCCCCCTCTGCAATATAACATACAATATATACTTTCTCCATTTATTAACTTAAACAATTATTGTGTGGCAGCTATTGGTCCTTAGTACAGATTTTTCAGCATGCATGTTGCAGTGGAAATGAGAAAGCTGACATGAAGTTTTAGAGGAAAAGTTGTTCTGGCCCAGACAAGTCGTTTTGTAATAATTAACACATGCTCTTGGCAGCATTTCAGTTTTCACACTAATTATTCTCACACGCAAGATATTCTACACATCTCAGTATTACAGCAGTACTGATGTGATTACACAAACTGTGCATACCATCAAAGTGATTCTCGTCATGCAAGTGAATCCATGTAAAGGTATGGAAATGCTTTTCACGGGAAAACAAAAATAAGCAAATACCTTTGACTTGGCTGGATATCGTCTGTCAATTGCGAAAGATCTTGACACGAGTGAGACGTCACTGCCAAAGCTTCCTTGGGCTTTGAAGGCTGGGACATTGAAGAACTGCTACAAGTAAAGCATCTGAGAATCAGCGAAAACAACTAGCTTTTGAACAAAAGCACTGACTTCAAAGAGCATGGTAAGAAACAAAATATTAAAAAAAAAACTCTGATCGCTGTATTACACTTTTTATAAATAGTGTGAAAATTGGCACCACCATTTCATCCTGAATCTTGCTCATGGCAGTGCTTTTTGCCCAGCACCATACTGTGCCTGTCATACACTAGGCAATCCACCAGGGGACATTGCTGCTGTGTTCCCCACAATGAACTGCCCCTCATAAAAGTATACTGAGTTAACAGTTTGCCTGAGTACTGTTTCCACATAAAAAATTTCACTACAAAAATAAAGAAGCCAGCCTTTGGCCTTGCTGGTATTTACAGCACAACTAAAATTGCATCTAAATGCAATTTTCAGGCTATGACAGACACCATGAGAGAGCACGGAAAACTTATGCCAGCGAATTCTGAAAGCGCAATAAGATACCAATGCATACATTTCAATCTTTTCAAGACAGAACCACAAGGGCTATAAATGATTTCCTTGACTTAGTGATGACACACAAGCAACCAAAATAGCTATCACCTATAGTAACCAAAAATCCAACTGAGTACAAGACAAATCATGGAGAAATTTTGGGGTTTTAATCAGCACAAATGGAACTAAAGAAGTTCAAATACTATAAAACTTTGATTTCCGTTGCAATTTTCACTGCACAAATATTTCCACTGCTGTGGTGTTACAATGAGAATTGCAACACCACTGCTACATTTATAAAAAAAAAAAAAGCTTGAGCCACAGCCGCACAATACACCCGAAGAATAAAAACCCCTTCTAAAAACCTCCTCAGTTCCCTTCATGCTTTTAAAGTAGAATAAATTTGCTAAAATATGGGTATAGATAAATACCAATGCTGCTATTCCTTCAAAAACTTTAAATGTCTCTGCCTCAAACTTAAAAGTTTTAAACTCAAATACTAAAAAGTAACATAATTTCTGGAGACATTAAAGCAACTATAACTGAAAACTAGCATCAAAGTTTAAAACAGACCTTGGAGCACCTCTTGCAAACCATTAAAATGCCTTGGGATTGGTAGAGCACCTTATAAGCAATGCAATCTCAAATAAATATTTACTAAAGCTTCAGCAAAAGTACTGAAAGTTAAGGCACAATATTTAACTTTCGCAACTTCCCTAAACTCAAACTCAGTGGGAGTGACACTGAACTGTCAAGGCTGCTGCCAGCCACTGCTGCCCACGGTTACCCTGCTCTCACCAGTACCTTGAAAAGTAGGTTAATTAGTGGCAAAAAAGGAGCTTTGGGGCAAAAATTTTTTTTGTTTTATTTAGTGGTTTTGCTTTTTTCCTCATATCATGCATAAATTGTCACACATTATTATTTTAGTTTGATAGGCTAGCAAGCCTTAGCATCCCAACAGCAGACGAGGATGCTGGCACCAAGAGATGAGGATGCTGGCACCAGCTACTGCAACTAGGCTCCCTGCAAAACAAACTTTGGGCACTGCCTACTGTTTATTAGTACAGCTCGTCCTGACTTCATTTTCCCAACGAAGAACAGTTTGCACTGGTAGAAAACCCATCAATGAGTGGAACAAGCCTTTTGATCTGCATGAAATTTTGTTTATGCTGTGGCTGTTTTGAAATGAGCAAATCCAAATGCCCACGCATTTAGTTGAGCACTACTATTAGCATAATAATTTTTAAAGCTCAATAAATAATGCAAAAATTATTGGCTGAAAAATCACAGTAAAGAAAATACCGGAGGCAGAATTTTTCAGAAACACTCTTGCACGAAGCAGCTTAAAATAACACGCCTTAAGAAAGGCGTCAATATCTAGAATTTGGAGGCACTCATTAGCTAGTATGCTTCCTTTTATTGACTGCCGAGAGTTCAGTTACAGATATGTTCGACATCTCTACTGTTTGCAGCCCCTCAATTTTCAGCAACGTTAAATGAATATGTGGATTACCAGAACCAAATGGTCAAACCTACCACTTCACTCAGCAGATCCCCTCAATTTTCAGCAACTTTAAATGAATATGTGGATTACCAGAACCAAATGGTCAAACCTACCACTTCACTCAGCAGATAAGGGAAGGGAAAGGAGGGGCTCGTTATGACATACTTGACTGTTGGCTTCCTTCATGTATGCACACTTCCCTCAGTTGTTTTCATGCTCCTTGCTCACAAACATATCACCAACATGAGCATCATATTATCGTATTGCCTTGTCTCGTGCTCATAACGTAATTCAGAATAAAATGGGGCCAATTTAATATTATTTCAGATTATCTTTGCCACTGTAAAGACAGAAAATGTTGCACAGGAGACTGGATTTCACAGTCATTGTCATAGCCACTAAAATTCATGCACAAACTTGAAAAATGACTTTTTTTCTTTTTTTTTTTGCATATTTGAGGCATGATGAAAGCTGCCCCACTTGACTATTTCCTAATGCTCCAGTCAGAGAAAGCCACTAACTGGAGCCTGCAAACCTGCCCAGTTGCCACCCAAGTGAGCCTGTAGCTAGGTAAAACCCTCTCTCTCAACAATCAAATAATGTATTTGGTAGCTATGAGGTGCTGGGCTTAAGCAAGAAAAGCAGCTCAGTACTGCAACCACATGGTCTTCCTCAGCCACCTTCACAGCAAAGGAAGCCAACAGCCACAGACATCAAATAAGCCACAAGCAAAATATGCTAAGCTGTATAAAGTGCGAAATTAAGGTTCTGTTTTCCTTTCCGTTAACAGCTCATGAAAATAAAAGAAAAGACAATGTTTCCGGTAGAGGCCAAACTCATGACCAAGGCAGGCCTCACGCGGTTGCTCTCAGTAGTCTTTGACAAGTCTCACTGCAGATATACATATTCCATCAGCCAATTTCATAGCAAAGTGCTCATTTCTTGGTGAAGAAAGACAGGGGCTTTCAAATAATAATTAACGGTAAAGATAAACGAATCTGTACCCCCAGAGCAGTTCTAAGCTTTCTTTCACTGCACAAGCCAAGTTTCCAAACAGACGTTCAACATACACAGGCATTTATTTTTGTAGCCATCAAGAGGCCAACCAAAGAGACTGCAAAATAAATTATATCCTTCATAATTACAGATATAGTCCACACTGCACCAATAATATTATACAGCCTGATTCATAACTGAGGTAAAGCACTGAAACACACGTTGGAGGTCAAACAAAAATTTTATGATCCTTTATTAAAAGCAAAGCCTGTATTTAAGACACCCTTCAATTATATACCATTCAAGATTATTAAGCCTAGATCTAAGACATGCTTCAACTGTAGGCCACTAAAGATTATTTCACAAGACAAAAACATTGCAGCAATGATCAAGTGACAGTTCACATGAAAACTGAAAACCAAAACTATGCTGCCTGGAAGTTGCACTCCCCTGAGCTCATGTGTTCTAGCCATACATGGCAAAATTACTTTTGAACAGTAATTAAATAACATTACAAATTACTGCTCTCAAAAAGTAATGACATTACATTACAATTATTTTTCGAAAGTAGTGAAAATTACTTTTAAATTACTTTTTACTTTAAATGCATGAAAAGTTGCGCATTGGTCATAGCTCCTACAAAATGTTCAGATTTCTTTGTTCTGCAGCACCACTGAGCTTGAAAATGGGCACTAAAAATGTTACCCCTCTTTGAAGAAAGGTAGCCCTATAGTCCACTGAACAACCACTTCGCTGACGAAAGTAAGTTGAACTTAATCGCAATATTGGTATAATTGCTCGCATCACTCTTCAATCGGAAGTTCATCGCTCGATGCGTAATATGGCCCCACTGTAATGATTTTAAGGAATTTGTCTTTTGCAAAAGCAGCGGGAAAGCTTCGACTGCTTGTTCGCATTCATTGTCTCGGAAATCCTCCGTGGCGGAGACAAGCTGAAAATTCTGCTGTTCAATTGACTCGTTCTCGAGGCACGTTGGCCGAAACAAATTGCATGTTGTGGTGAAGTTGTCTCTGTTGCCCTTGAGTTAAGAATAGGGCTTTGAATCCAGCAAGAGAAGCTAGTTTTCCGAAAACTCACTATCAAGTTTATTAGATGTCAGTTGAGACTTCTTGCAAGTGCAGCGAAGTGACAATATATATGGAGCAGCCTAGACGGAAGTACTCGCTCGAGCACTCGCGGTGTGTCTGTGTATAGGGGCGATATGGCTTGCCATGGTCATGCAGCTCGCCTGGTGGCCGTGTGGCGCGTCTGTGTGTGCGACCGTACGCAGTGCTGGAAAATGCGTAGCAGTCCAATAGACTTTACCTAACGCGGGGAAGGCCTCAGGGTGCTATGCTGTCTCCTATCCTCTGCAACACAGCCTTCTTCCAACTCCCCCCAACTTGACCAAGTCTCCAACATACATTTCAGCTCCTATGCTGACGCCATCACTGTCTGGGCTAATCAAGGCAGTGATGCCGACATGGAACACAACCTACAGTCTGCCCTCAACATCACTGATTCACATGATCGCATACGTGACCTAGCCTACCCCCTTTTCAAATCAGAACTCTTCCTCTACAGCCCCAGGCCACACGACCTCACCAACCCTCCCATCTCACTCACGCTAGGAAATCACCCCATTCCCCTGGTCTCCAAGATTCTCATACTGGGCCTCGTCCTTCACTCCCATGGCACGCATGGCGACACCATCTAAGCTCTCCAGACCAAAACTCAGCAAGCCACTCGTCTCATTCGGCGCGTGGCAAGCTGACGTGCGGGTCTATGAGAGTGGAACACACTCAGCCTCACCCAAGCATACACATCACGAGCCGCAAGCCGCACTCATTCTCCTAGCAGAAGTAAAGGGACCGTGTCAACGCGCTGCTCAGGAGCCACATGAAGGTCGCCCTCCACCTACCCCCAGCACCTCTAGTGCCTGGCTCCTCAACCTCGGTACCCTCAACGCGTTTGAGGAGCTTGCAGAAGCCACCCTGATAGCACAGCTGACTCGCCCGTCATGTACTGCGGCAGGCCGCAGTCTACTCTATCAGCTAGGCATTGCCCTGATCACCCACCCTGGCCAATCCTACCGAGGGGTCCCCCTACCTCTATACCTATGCGCCCATCTCATCATCCTTCCCATCCTAAGGACGTGCACCCCGAGTGCGACAGAAACGCAGGGCAGGGCGCGCCAAAGCCCTGCACAAGCTGTGCGGTGACAGTTTCGAGGTAGCCTATGTCGACGTGGCAGCGTACTCGTCAGGCTCCCGCATGGTCCTCACCGTCGCTAACAATCAGGCCTAATTAATCGTATCAGGCTCCATCACCACAGCGGCTATTGCGCTCGCTCTAATCTCCAACTCTGCCACCAAAATTCTCTAAGACTCAAAATTCGCCCTATCAAATTTCGCTGAAGGCCTGGTATCCCGCACCGTGGCTCAGCTTCTATGCTTCTGGCACCTCAACCACCCCGTAACCGTTATCTGGACCCCCGCACATGCAGGCCTCCCGGGTAATGAGGAGGTCCACTATCTCACCGGATGTTTGATTTTCCGGGCCGAAGTTGGACCCCCTCCGCCATCCCAGGAGCGTCTGCTTACCTTCAAAGATATCCTTGCCCACTATACTGAGACACTCGGCGCGTTTACGCGCTCCCGGCTCTCTCCCTAACCCTAACCAGGCCTTTTACTAACACCGACTTCAGACCCGTACTGCACCCTAATTCTCCTTCATGATCGCGACCCCCATCAGTTCCTCTCCTCCTGTAAGCTTTGTGGGAAACTGGGAGACTTTCTTCACGTCCTCCTCACATGTCCTACTTTCCCACATCCTCCATCCCCAACCACGGCGGAGTCATACTGGGAGAGTTTTGGTCAGCTCCGCTGCTGCTGACCAGTGCCGGTAATTACCGACACCCTGAAGTGGATAGCCCTCCAAGGGCCGGCCTTTGCCCTGTAACGGCAGTCCCCTAAGGGTTGTCTCGTGCAATGTAAGGGGGTGGGGAGGCGGAGTTGGCCCCCTCCGTATTTCTTGGCAATAAATGTTTTAACCACAAAGCTGGCGCTGATGCCCACGGCACATTGTCTCTTGTCCACGTGCGCCGATTCACTGTAGTGCTGGCTATTGCTGGCAGCACGTTTTTATTGCTTTCTAAACGCTCAACCCCACAAAAGTGAGGCCAAAGAATGGACGATACAAGGAGCATAGACGATACGAACTCATTCCTCGCCAAAAGTAATTTCGCTAGTAATTATTTACTTTATCCGAAATTACTGCTCTGAAGTAATTCATTACACTACTAAATTACCAGCCCAGAAAAGTAATGCATTACATTACAAATTACAGAGTAAAGTAATTAAATTACTGTAATTTCATTACAGTAATTTAATTACTGCCATGTCTCGTTCTAGCTGCCTCTGGTGAGGTACATGAGCACACACAAATGCAACCTATAACAGCTCCCAGCAACTTCCCTCTCAATAGAATCAGTGAGAATGGCAAAAAAAAAAAGTCTTGTCACAAGACCCACAACCGTTTGATATGAGTGAAAGTCACATTTCTCACAGCAAGATTCATAATAAATGCAGTTGAAAATTCAACACTCTGGTGTGGCTTCCATGAGCACAGCATGCCCCATCTGGCTCAAGGGCATACAGTATGACATGAAAACCTACACAAAACAATAATTATAGCAAATGACTACTCTAGCAGTTTCAGCAAGACTACCATAACCATTCTGATAGTCACAGACATTTTACACCCCAACAGAGTGCATGTAAAAAGCATTTCAAAAGGAGGCAAAATGAATGTCACACCAACAGCCTTTAAAATTTTGCCAAGCTGAGAAGGTTAATGATGATGAATTTTTATGGTGCAAGGGCATCTGTGGCCAAAGAGCGCTGTGGCATAAGGGTTTTTTTTTTTTCTATTCAAGGTGGAGTCAAAAGATCCATTTCCCAAGCATTTCATCCTAGAGAAGCCGAGGACCAGGAAGGGGAAAGCTTGTACCCATAATATCACCAGTAGGAGCAGTAGGAGCAGGTTAATGTTGAAGTGTTCTCTAGTTACCCAATGTTATTACATAATGAACTTCGCATATTAAATTTATCATTCCACCAATGTTTTCATTGCATTCAAACAAAAAAATGTGTTCACAAAATTTATCACAACATATGGTACTGATCACAGATGGTAAAACTATGAAAAAAACAACACCGCTGTCAAACAACACTGCTGTCAGTAGCTATTCACATCTTTTGACCAATTAATTTGAATGCAGAACAGCTCACGAGCAAGGTGATATTTTCCACAAATATGAACAGTGATTTAGCAACAACAAAAAATGTACGATGCAGTAAACTGACCTTTTGACATCCTAATGTTAACACTGCTGATACGATACAGCGTAATTACAGATGCGCACCAAAGCGCTAGTACGAAGAACACCAGGTTCTTCACTATCAATGTTGCCATGTTGTCACTATCAATATTTTTACACAACAAACCAATTCCAGAACGAGCACCTCAACACCACTGTGCTTCTAATCACATGCGTGCGCTTCACTGCTGCAACAATAATAAGTGACTGAAACTGCGATACATGCTTAGGCAATTATAAATGCAAGGTTTCTTTCTCAAGAAAATGATCACTGCCCACAACGCCCGCAAACTGCGCAATACAACAGATTTACGGCATAAGAAAAGGTCGACCCACCTTTGCTCGTCGAGAGGCTGAGCACTTGTCTGGTCTTCCTATAAGAAAACAAGTGACGCAAAGCTTAAACGCAAAGCAGCAGAACACCTGTACAAATGCGCCACAAAGATGAAACTTAACGTGCGACATACCTGTACGATCTGGGGCGACACCGTGTCAGATGATCTCCGTTTCGTAGTTCTTTTCACAGACCGCTGTTGAAACTGCTTCAACTGTGAGGCGTACATGACATAAGTCAAAACGCTTTCACAGGGACACTAAGCGCTCCACCTATGGTTTACTTTGACTATAAAAATGCTTGACACGTATAATACGAAGGAGCTCATGCATTTCCACGATGTTTCAGGCTGTATCAGCAAATATCCAGCACATAAATAGTTTTTGTAAAAGTTTTGATGGCAGACATATAAAACCGGGGAAAAGGTTGTTTTGACAATAAATTCGCAAACATAATCATTCACAAGCCAGATGTCGGAAAACGTTATCATGACAGTCGTTAGAAGATGCATTCCATGGCGTTTACAGCACAACATTATACAAAGAGCAAAGGCCACTCAAACTGCACACTACAAACGTACTATAAAACCTTTTCAAGAGCAAACACGACACCTTACCTTTTTTAAACCGGCTGCAACTTTATGTTTTCGATCGACATCGTCTGCCATGTTGGCAGACACAGCAGACATGCGCATATGTGCAAACCAAAGTTGCCAGATGGTCCTACTGAATATCGCCAAATGGCTTTTTTGAGTAGACCAAAATTATAGTGAAAAGTTGAACAAGCGCTGAAAATGTTCAAATATATGAGTGCTTGGTAAACACAAATCTGTTTTTCACTAATTCTGGTGTCTAGTTTCCACCTTTTCGCGCAAATAAATAGTTTTCTAGTCTCATCGAGATAATTTTATACAGTTATTATTATGTGCGGAAAATGCAGCCCACAAAACGCACGTGTGCGTATTTGCAATGCTTGCCATGATTATGCATTTAGTTAAATTTCTAATCGTCATTGCCCTTTCATTACCTGTTTAACGTTAACCTCCTTGAAAACTGGGGTAAACTGGTGGTGGCGGAAGGGAAGGGGGGGGGGGGCGTTATCCCGTTCGCATCGGCTACTCAACTTATTTCTTTCTTTTATCGGGATGTGGGGCCTCCCTTCGTTAATGAGTTAATGCCCATACCGCCCATACTGCCCATACCACTGCCCTGCGATGGCAGGTGCTGCCACCGGTGGGGCTTGCGAGCCACAGGAAAGAGTGTTCGAGCACGGCCGGTATGTAAAGTACAGGCCACCGAGCGTTCATGCCGCAAACAAGACCTAAAAAGCGAGCGGGAAGTTTACAATGCATTTTTGTTAATTAGCGCTTTCGCACATCGCGGCGACGCGCGGTGCCGAGCTTTCGTGAGAAAGGTGCCATACGAC
The DNA here is from genome assembly GCF_052857255.1 of Amblyomma americanum. Classification (NCBI taxonomy): domain Eukaryota; kingdom Metazoa; phylum Arthropoda; class Arachnida; order Ixodida; family Ixodidae; genus Amblyomma; species Amblyomma americanum. Next base: position 196,858,995 of record NC_135497.1, on the reverse strand, counting down.
GTCACGTCGTGCAAGTGACATCAGCAGCGGGGGTTGTCATTGGTTCACCGCGCCAAATTCTTTCAGACGTCACGCAGCTACCACAGCCGCGGCCACTGCGCACACACCAGCAACCGGTGGAGGGGGCGGAGGTAGAGGAAGGACCGAGTGGGTGGGGCCACAAAACGTATTAAAAAATTCTTGCTGGTGGGTATTGCGAAGCATCATCCTTTAATATCCCAGACATATACCGCAAATTTATTGAGGACACCTTTCTGAGGCCCTTTAAAAGACTATACTCACCCAATTTTATTGCATGTTTTCATCTTTCAAATCATGCTTTAGACTTTAGAACACACGGATCACCCCGTGGTTTTCGCCTACGACCGCTAAATAATATGTGTTTTTCTCAGACGTCGCGTCTTTAGTTGTTGAAGACGTTTCTTTTTTCTGTTTTTCTTGCTTGTCGTATTTGTCTACAAACTTGTCGCAACGTTAACAAAGAGTAGTTCTTGCGATGCCTCCTTTCTCCGCATAAGCTTTGACAGTAATCTTCCAGAACATCACTCCTGTAACCTTGGAATCTTTCTACTCGAGCCTTGTGAATGAAAACTGGGATGGTGTATTCCACTGTGACACTGCAGATGAGGCATTCATATCTATTTTTAAGCGAATTTACTGTGAACAATTTAGAGAAATTATTTTAAAGCAGATCATAACCGAAAGCCCTGGATCAGCCGTGAATGTTTAAGACGAATAAAAAAGAAGGCTAGATTATAAAAAGTTTGTCAAAACGAGGCCACTTTTAGATTTAAAATATATTTAAGCAATATAGAAATACGCTAAATTCCTTCCTGAGATATGAAAAGTGGCGTTTCCTACAGCATCAATTCCAAAAGGAATCCTGTAAAGATAGTGCAGACGTATGGAAAAAAACTAAACAAGTTGCTAAACAGAACCCCATCGTCGCCAGTTATCAAAGATCTCGTTTTTAAGGGGTACCGCATATATGGCACAGAACTTGCCGAAGAATTTAACAAATATTTTAAAGATGTTGTCAGCAGTTCTCAAAACACTCATTCTACGTGCTACACAATACCTAGGAATAACCGCAGCATTTACTTTGATCCGACAGCTGAACGCGAGGTATGTAATATAATGAACTCGTTGAAAAATAGCAAATCACGCGATATTGATGGCATACAAATTCTTCGAGTTAAATATGTGCTGAAAGTTATTGCCCCCATAGTGACATATATATAATCTGGCGTTATCAACAGGTTGTTTTCCCAAATTAATGCAAATCTCCTGTGTCGTGCGCGGCTGGCTTGGACACATCCGGAGCCTCAAGTAATCACGTACGGAACGCCGCCTGTATGTGGACAAGAGTGCGTACGCTGTGATCCATTTCCTTTTGACTCCACATGGAACTAACGAGTCAAGCGGACGGCGACGGAGGGGAGTTCGGGGTGCGCAGACGACCCAGCTTGGCCGGGCCCCATTGTTCGCAGCCCGCTCCGAGAAGCAGCAACGAAGGCGCATCGCTTTTCATCCCTACCGCGGCGACGCTGCCCAAGGCCATTACCCGGGCGGCGGTCGTTCAGTGTGTGGCTAGGAGGCAATTTTGAAGACGCGTTCCTCATGTTCACTGTGAGCGCTTATCAGCTCCATATGACTGCCAGGCACTTCCTGTGCACGTGAGGCATCAGGAAGAATTGGGGAGCGGCGGCGCCTTAAGTGGCACGGCTTTCGACAATCTGTGCGGCCCTCGCATGCTCTTTAAGCGAGTAATCATGCCGCCCCGCGGGGGAGGATGGAGTGATCCGAGAGGGGAATTGTTAGTATTCGTGACAGTGACCTGTCCCCTCTCCCCAATCTTTGATTGGGCGTGTTTTACGCTCCTCTGTCTCTTTTTCAATGTGTTTTCCTCTCCCATGTGTTTTATTGGATGTGTTTTCCTTTCCCCGGTCCTTGATTGGATGCGTGCTTGTGTTTTGACCTAATTGGTTGGTGTCCCCACTGAGGGCGGGGACTTAGGGATTAAAAGAAGACGTTTTGGTGGGACCGGGGGTTGATTTCGTCTGGTCACTCTGCGGATCAATCACTATGTACATAGTTGTTCTCCTTGTTGTACCTTCCGTTCTGTCTTAACTATTTTATGTGTGATTAAACAGTTTACTTCCTGAAGTTCCACGAGTAATGTGACTGAGCAAGTTTAGAACCTCAAGACGTCGGCATCCAACAACTTCTACCTTTCCCCTTCGGGCTGACATCAAGGAAGAGAAAGGGGTAAAAGGAACACAACTCTCCTGAGTAATTGTGCTTTTTAAGAGTGGCGATAAAAACGATGTGTCCAACTATCGACCAATTACTATTCTGGCGATTTTTTCTAGGGACCTAAACAGAGTAATTCATAAAACACTCATGAACTTCTGCAATAAACTTAACCTCATAAATCCGTCTGTTAAGTTAGAAGCCCACGGCGCCGATGGGTCGTCATTACCCCCCGCACCTGTTCCCAGGAACGGTCATGCCCGGGGGAAATAGAGGAATGCACGTCGAGGCGTGACGCCCCAGCTTAGGGTGCCTCGTTGCCAGCTACGGAGCTAAACCTTATCTGTTCTGGCGCCGAGTCAACCATGTCCCTCGGAAGACATTCCTTGGCTGTCAATCCGATGCGTGGCAGTCGATGGAATGCGCATGCAGCGAACTGCGTACGCGGAGTCACGCGCCCTGCACGTTCCAGGAGGAGCGGGGTCCACTGGGCTCGGACCGGTGAGCCCTGGGCTCCGCCCACTTGTACATTGCATGGCTATTGGTTCAAATTGGGCGAGAGCTGGTTTGGTAAAGCTCCGCCCAATTATCGAAGGGGTTAAAATCCGCGGGAAACAACGGCTTTCAACGAGCGCGCCGAGTCTCAAGCTCGGCCGTTTTTAACAGCCTTTTTTAAACTGCCCTTTTTAAACTGCCTTTTGCTCATATGCCTTTTTTATTCAATCCCGTCTTTAATAAATAAGTTTTGTCTTAAGAAGTTGGAATTGCTGCCCCAACCGGCAACGTGTCGCCGGACGAGTGGACGAAGACCCGAAGTGCTCTTCGTACCGCTAACCGCCGTATATTCGATCACCGGCCAGCGTGCCATCATCACCCTCCGCTCGCGAGGGGCAACCGACTAGCCCAATCCGGCCATCCCATCAGTAGGAGGGCAAGAAGTTAACTGGTGCCGTGACCAGGATCGTCTGAGCGGCTTCCTGCAGAGCGGTTGGAGGCAGTACCCTCCGGAAGATTGACGGGGCAACATCTTGGTGAGAAGCCCCGGGGACCAAGGTCCAAGTGAGGCTATACCCTGTGCGAGGCCTCGGAGTCAAGGCTCCACGTGAGCGCTGACAGCGAGAGAGGCGGACCGACGGAGCGAAGCGCGGCGACTTCGGCGGCATCTGTGGCTGGCGACTTCATCGGACTGGAGGACGTGACGGGCACCGCAGTGAGCACCGTTGGGACTCCCATCCCTTCCGCCACCAGCTGAACGTGGACAGCGGAAAGACAGACACCAACCCAGCGCAGCACGAACAAGAAGTCTGCAGAACACAGGTGTGTCGTTTCCCGTTTTATCCGGGAACGCGATGTCAGTCACTACCCGAGCACAGAAGCTGCGCGATGAAAGTCAAAACGCTAGTGACGCGGACTCTGACGGGGAAGACACTGAGAACGTGACGATTATGGATGGGCAGAGCGCTAACACCCCGGCGAGTGACAGCAGCCAGGGTAGCACGCGCTTGAGGGAGCAGGAGCTCGAGATTGAAGCTCTTAGGCTACAAATTCAGCTCCAGACGCTGATTCAGAGAGGCCAGGGCACCTCGGGAAATGGCAGCAGAAGGGAAGAATTGGGTCGGCACGCGGATGATCAAAGGGCAGTCCTCGCGCCAATGCCACAGTCGGACGACCTCATCCCTGCATGGTTCAAAAGCGCCGAAAATATGATAAGGCCCTGCGAGATCCCCACTGACATCGCGGGGCCAATTATAATGCCCTTCCTGAATGAAAAAACTCGGGCACTCATGGCTAACCAGTCGGTCGACACGGTAATGAGTTTCGAGGAAATTCGGGAGCTAGTACTGGCGGAGCTCAGATTGACTGCTGAATAATACAAGCGGAGGTTCTACACTTGTAGAAAGGATGCCGAAGCTGGGGTCAGTTTGTCACCAAATTGGACGTAACGCTGGGTTACTACTTGCAAAGTAGGAAAGTGGAAACATTAGAGGACGTTCGGGCCTTGATGGTGGCAGACCGCGCTAAGCAGATTATGCCGGACGAAATGCGCGAGTACGTTCTCCAACAGGAGACAGATAAGTGGTTGAAATCCAAGGAGCTTGCGCAACTTGCCGAACAATATGAAGACAGTAGGCGTGGGCGCCGTCAAGGGGCTGCAGAGGAGCCGAAAAAGTATGAGGCAAAGCCGCGCGGGCCACGGAACCAAGGAAATCGATCCAAGGACGAGCACAGGGAAACGCCAAAATGCTATGGCTGTGGTAAATTCGGTCACGTGTAGTGGAACTGCCCACAGAAGAGGCCCAATGTAATGGCTGGTAATGAGCCAGGTCGACACCAGCAGGACGCAAAGATGACAGAGAGAGCCGCGGTCGAATCCGTACCGCGAGCTGAGGTGGCAACAAGAGATTTGGCGCCGGTATCACGGCTGACATGGGTGGATCTCGTATGTGGGCGACAACCGCTCAAAGCGTGCCTCGATTCAGGCGCAGACATCACCGTGTTGAGACGAAAAGTGGTGCCTGAGGAAGTCCGGAAGCAGAGAAGTGGGACGGTACGCTTACGAGGTGCGTTTGGGCACACCGTAACAGCCGAGCTCTTTTATGTTCCACTGGGCTTACCCACGGAAGATAGCGGCGCAGGCCCGCAACTAGTCACTTTATGCGCGGTTACGGATGAGCTAACTGGAGAGGTCGATGCCTTACTGACCCTGGACGTTTTCGAGGCACTCAAAACAGAGCAAAGAGAAGCCGCTGATCTCGCGGTGAGGATAATACAAGCAGAAACCGAGATCGCACAACATGATCAGAACAGATCACGGGAGTTGGAATTTGAACCAAGCGAGAGCGCAGAAGAGAACGGGGCATCAGAAGGTGCACAGCTCGCACCACTGCAGACAGACAAGAGCATGGCGGACCCTACGTTCGCCAGTGAGCAAAGAGCAGACGCCTCCCTGGCAGACTCTTGGTCACAGGCGCAGGCCGGAACGCATAAAATGGTCATAGAAGGAGGACTACTCTTTCACCAGGAAGTGTTGGATGGCAGACAGTGTCGACAGCTCGTACTCCCGCAGAGTCGTCGGAAAGAAGTGCTAACTCTTGCGCATGATATGCCCTGCTGAGGACACTTTTCTGAAAAGAAAACTAAACAGCGTATCCGCAGTGCGTTTTTCTGGCCTAGCCCAGCTGTCGACGTCAGACGGCATTGTCAAACCTGCCATACTTGTCAAACGTTTTCGAGGAGAAAGACGACAGATAGGGTACCAATCACACCGCTTACTCGGCAAAGGGAACCTTTCGAAGTGGTTTATTTGGACTGCATTGGACCTATCGAGCCCATATCAGCGCGGGGACATCGATACGCTTTATGTGTTATCGATCTATGTTCCAGGTGGCCAGAGGTGATACCGCTGCGCTCACTAACAGCTAATGCCACGTGTCAAGCGCTTCTCGACATTTTCGGGCGGTTCGGTGTCCCTCAGCTGATTTGCAGCGACCAGGGAACAAACTTCACCTCAGCACTGACTCGGGAACTCATGCAGCGCTTGGGGATAAACATGAGGTTTTCAACGCCAGAGCATCCGCAAAGCAATGGCATCATTGAGCGCTGGAACGGCACGTTCAAGGCGATGCTCAGACAAATAATAGGTGACCACGCGCGCGGATGGGACCGGTTTATTCTATGCATGCTGTGGGAATACCGAGAAGTTCCACACGAGATCACAGAAGCGTCCCCGTTTGAGGTTATGTATGGGCGCGTCCCGCAAGGCCCAGTAAGTATCCTTCAAAAGACATGGACAGGGAACTGGGCACCACCTACGGGCCTAAATAAGGCTACGTCAGAGTATCTGATCAAGCTGTGGCAGCAAATGGCTGAAGTAGCAGAGAGGGTAGATCACCAAATCAAGAAGCTGCAGAAAGAGTATGCGGAGAAATACAATCTAAGGGCACGGGCCAAAGAGTTCTATGACGGTGAGGAAGTCCTCGTGTTGGATACGAACCAGCAGAACAAGATGCGACCTAAATGGGTGGGCCCAGCAACGATTAAAGAGCATAGACGACCCGATAGCTATGTTGTCAAGTTCAGAGATGGTTCTGAGCGGTGGGTGCATGCCAATAGACTAAGAAAGTATTACGCCAGAGTGAACAACGTAGGCGTAATTTTTGAGTCTGACGGAGAGTTTGGGGATACAAAAGGTGTTCCGGAATTGCATAGTGGGAGTTACACCTTTAAATCCACACTACATGAGTCCACGCATCTGGCCCAGGAACAAATCAGGGAGCTCGGTGAAGTGATAGGCCGATACGAAACGGCGTTCTCCGAACGGCCGGGGAAGCGCTTGGTTGGGGAACACAAGATAAACCTGGTACCAGGCGCCAAACCAACAAGGGCTTACCCATACCGTGTACCGGTCGCACTTCGGCATGAGGTAGACCGACAGATCGAACTTCTTCAAGAGGGTCTAATTTACCCTGTGGAGAGTAGCTATGCACACCCCATAGTCTGTGTTGCGAAGAAAGACGGAAGTGCGAGGCTGTGCATTGATTACCGACAACTGAACGCCATATCAGAAGTAGATATTTTCCCAATGAGCAACATCACAGAGCTGATTTACGAGGTAGCCAAGGCGAAGTTCATTTCTGTCCTTGACATGACTCGGGGCTACTGGCAAATAGCGGTGGAACACAACTCACAACAATACACCGCGTATGCGACGCCCAGAGGTCTATTTGCGTGGCGCGTGATGCCTTATGGACTGCTTAATTCGGCAGCCACCTTCCAAAGGATAATGAATGGCGTCCTACAAAAGCACATTGGCTGCGCGTGCGCATACATCGATGACATGGCCGTCTACTCCGAAACTTTGCAGGAACACTTAGACCATTTGGGCTATGTGCTGGCAACTATCAGGAGCGTTGGACTCACAGTTAATCCTACAAAATGCAGGTTTGCGCAGCAAAGCTTCCGGTATTTAGGGCACGTGGTCGGGTCAGGCCATCATTCACCGGACCCGGAACGAATTCAGGCAATGGGACACCTTAAGCCACCGATTACCAAGAAGGAGCTGCGTAGCGCGCTTGGACTTTTTAACTATTACTGCGACTACGTTCCCTCGTATTCAGAGGTAGTCCGCCCATTAACAGATCTCACCAACCGGCGGGTCCCGAATATAATCCCGTGGACAAAGGAAGAGGAACGGGCGTTTAACGCCGTCAAAGCCGCCTTGATCGAGTTGCCTATGCTCACGGCCCCTGACCTCAACAAAGAGTTTGTGTTGACAACAGACGCGTCGGAAAGAGCGGTCGGGGCACGTCTGGCACAAGAGGTGAATTGGCAAGAAAAACCAATTGCCTTTTTGAGCAAGAAACTGACGCCGCAGCAGGCTAAGTGGTCCGCCATAGAAAGAAAAGCTTACGCAGTCATATGGGCATTGGGGCGTCTGGATACATGGCTCTTCGGCGCGAGGATTAAGGTAAACACTGACCATAACCCCTTGACTTAGTTAACAAGATCAGCTTCCTCGAGCGCCCGGTTGACCCGTTGGAGCCTGGCTCTCCAGAAGTACAACCTTGAGTTCGCTCATATAAAAGGCTCTCTCAAGAAATGCGCCTACGCCCTATCCAGGTTGGACACCGACTCCGACACTGCCCCACACGTTTCACAGAGGTGCTAACTACGAACCGCTGCAAGTGCGAGTGAGTACCAGTGTTTCGTAAAAAAATAAAGTAAGAGAGAAAACGGGGAGCAGAGAAGGGGAGCCGCCTGTGCTACGTAGATGGATCAGACATCGCTGGCCAAGGAACGTACGGGACGGTGGCCCAACCTGAGTGTGTGTGTGTGAGTGCTTGTGGACTGCCATCTCAAGTGCATTAATGGTGGACTCGTTGTGTGGTGAGTGTTTCGACCGTTATTTGGTCGCTAAGAGAAAAATATGTAAATCGGTGAGTGTAGATGCCTAGATGCATGCAACAAGATATCCTTGTGAACATACTCTTTTCGCTATTGTCATAAGTAGGATGTAAGTGCCCCTCCTTTGTTGTTTTTTAGTGCTGGTACAGCGGCCAGTGGGGGCCGGGACCCTTGTGCTGTTGCGCGTTCCATATTTTGTTGAAGGCCGCTTCCTTTGTGGTATTGTGGGCTTCGGTATGTTGTGTGTACAGCAAGCGTCCCCCCAACATTCTTGGTGGGGAGGTGTTAAGTTGGAAGCCCACGGCCCCGATGGGTCGTCGTTACCCTGCACCTGTTCCCAGGAACGGTCATGCCCGGGGGAAATAGAGGAATGCACGTCGAGGCGTGACGCCCCCGCTTAGGGTGCCTCGTTGCCAGCTACTGAGCTATTCCTTTTCTGTTCTGGCGCCGAGTCAACCATGTCCCGCGGAAGACATTCCTTGGCTGTCAATCCGATGCGTGGCAGTCGATGGAATGCGCATGCAGCGAACTGCGTACGCGGAGTCACGCGCCCTGCACGTTCCAGGAAAAGCGGGGTCCACTGGGCTCGGACCGGTGAGCCCTGGGCTCCGCCCACTTGTACATTGCATGGCTATTGGTTCAAATTGGGCGAGAGCTGGTTTGGTAAATCTCCGCCCAATTATCGAAGGGGTTAAAACCCGCGAGAAACAATGACTTTGGACGAGCGCGCCGAGTCTCAAGCTCGGCCGTTTTTAACAGCCTTTTATAAACTGCTCTTTTTAAACCGCCTTTTGCTCATATGCCTTTTTTATTCAATCCCGTCTTTAATAAATAAGTTTTGTCTTAAGAAGTTGGAATTGCTGCCCCAACCGGCAACGTGTCGCCGGAGGAGCGGACGAAGACCCGAAGTGCTCTTCGTACCGCTAACCGCCGTATATTCGATCGCCGCCAGCGTGCCATCATCACTCACCGCTCGCGAGGAGCAACCGACTAGCCCAATCCAGCCATCCCATCAGTAGGAGGGCAAGAAGTTAACTCCGCCACAACATTGTTTCCGCCCAAACAGGTCCACTGAAACAGCCTTACTAATGCAAAAAGAGATAATCCTCGAGGCACTCGAAAACAGGGAGATGTGCATAGGTGTTTTTGTTGATTTCTCGAAGGCTTTGGATCGCCTCAACCATCAAATACTATCAACAAGCTAGAAAGATATGGAATCCGTGGCACTGCAGCCTATCTACTAAAGTCTTACCTACAGCATCAATATCAATTTTTAACAATAGAGCAGCATTTTCCACCCTTCAACATATATAACCACTGGAGTTCCACAGGAAGGTATTTTAGGACCGCTATTTATTGTATACATAAACGACATAACAGATATCAGCAACCTTCCGAAATATCTTTTGTATGCAGACGATACGAGCCTCTTGTTTGGGGGAAATAACGTTCCATTGCTCATTTCAAACATAAACAGTGTAATAGAAAAGTTGAAACAATGGAGCGCAGCAAATTCTTTGATCATAAGTAGTAAGAAAACAAAAGTGGTCCTTTTTCATTACCTGCAGAGCGTTATTACATCAGACCTTAGGCTAAATATAGACAACTCTATTATAGAGGTGGTAGACACGGTAAAAACACTAGGAGTTTTCTTTAACAAGAACATGAGTTGGAACTCTCACATTAGCTCCACTTTCACAAATTTATCGAAGTGCGTCGGAATGCTCGCGAAATTTCGCTCCTATCTACCCGTAACAATTAAATTAATAATGTACAACACATTATTCATGTCGTATGTAAACTACTGTTTTCTTGTCTGGGGAACTACTACTCAAACTAACCTGCACAAGATACACATCCTGCAAAAGAAACCAATACGTTGCATAGCAAATGTTGAGTACCTTGCACATACCGAAGAACTTTTTAAGCGATTCAATATCATATCGGTTCATAAGCAATACGAATTTTGTAGCGATAGCTACACTAGGCCAGCCACTTCGCGCTGATCCCTGGCACCACCGCTCCGCCGGCTGTGCGCATGCGCGGAGTGATGTCATAGCCCGAAGCTGGTGTGCGCGCCGCGCACCGTGCCGACGGCGGAGCAGACGCCGCCCGCCTCTTCAGTTGTGCGCATGCGCGGAATGACGTCACAGTACGCAGCTGGTATATGCGCGCCGCGCGCCTACATTACGCTAGCATTTCGAGCCTTCAGCGTGGCGGCTCCGCACGCCGTCGAAACATATGGTGAATTCCAATCGCAGGCCCGGAGCGGTCTGCACGCTCTGTGACAGAGCGCCTGAATCCGGCGCAGAGCGCGCGACCTGAAATTGCGATTGGAGTACACTTGCTCTGGCCAGAGCATGTAGGGCGCCGCTATCGCCGCTGAAAAAGAACGTCACGCAAACTTCCGGTCGGATCCGCCGATTTCGGCGGAGCAGTCCCGACTGCTCCACGGAGCAATCTCGGCTTGGCAACCGCTCCCTGTCTACGATTGGAAGACGCGATCCGTGCCTCAGATCTGCGTTTGGAATACAGTTGCTCCGAAAAGAGCAGAAATCGTTGCTCCCGAAGTGCTCCAACTCTGCGATTGGAAGTCACCATTAGTCACTGGAACGGGAAAAGTACCGCAACCATCGACGGAGCCGCCGACCCGCCGCCATATTTGGTCCAGCGCCGCTGAAGCAACGGCCGCGCGGTGTGCATTTTCTGCAGAATAAATTATGTTTTGCGTATTGTGCGTGCTTTTACAGCAATGAATGAAGCATACCGTTGTTCACTTGCTAATTAGGCGAAAAAAATCTGTAATTATTAAGGCGGAAGCCGAAATTTCTAGGCTCATGGAACGAAAATCTGTCCGCGGCTGTGTGACCGATGTGTCACTCATACATCAGAAGGCATGCAAGGAGAGAAATTTGACCTTGGCCGATATGGGCCAAAACTTATGTCCAACCGAATTTCACTACCGCGGACACAATAGTGACCTCCAAATTTGGCCTCAGCCAGTCCGAAATTTGGCCCACCCGCCACCAAAATTTGACTACCTCCGATTTGCACGAAAATCGATGTCCAGCCTAATTTAGACTACGGCGAACACGATGATGACCTCCAAACTGGACCCGGACCACTCCAAAATTTGGCCCACCCAACCCTGAAATTTGGCCTCGGCCAGTTTGGACCAAAATCGATGTCCAACCTAATTTCACTACGCCGAACACGATGATCACCTCCAAATCTGGACCGGACCACTGCCAAATTTGGCCCACCCACCCCTGAGCTTTTACCTCTGATTTGCACAAAAATCGATGTCCAACCTAATTTCACCACGGCGAACACGATGATGACCTCCAAATTTCCCCGGACCACTCCCAAATTTGGCCCACCCACCATTGAAATTTGACCTCGACCGATTTGGACCAATATTGATGTGCAACCTAACTCGGCTGTGGAAAACGCAATGGTGACCTCCAAATTTGGCCTGGACCGCTTAAAAGAATCACAAACAACGCATAGGAAGGCACAAATGCTTTCGCATTATCGCACGTAAGAAGACTTAAGTGCTCCCCTGAATTTTTACTTGCGTATGCATCACGAGTACTGTCGCGAAAAAAAACACGAAACATGCGAACAGAGCGGTGGGCGTGCGCAAGCTTTTCGCCTTTATTAAGGCGAAAGCCTTTCTTGCTTCATGACTGGCGTGGACAGAAGTTGTAGAAAGACTATGGGCCCAAAAGTGTGCACATGAACTTTCAATCATAAGATGTATGTATGGCGAGTATTGTTCGTAGGAACAAATTTCTCCCGACGGATTCTGTCGAGCCGTATAGCTCTTCGCTTGGAGTCTTTTTTCCCGCTGGGAATGGCAAACAGCATTTTTCCCGATTCCCGCCGATTGCTGCACCCAAGAGCGCAGCACCAAGGCATTCTTCGATATCTTTATGCAGGCATCAAATGCACAAGTGTCAATACGCGACTGGAACTGCTGTGCACGCTTATCTCAGTCCATAATAGTAAGTGCTACGTAATGCTCCGGGTGATCTGCGTGTCGGCGGCCGCGAGAAAGAAGCGAGCGGACCATTTATGGCGGGGAATGACCATGTGACTGCAAAGAACGAATCGGGAGCGCGCGCGCGCTGGCTCGCCGGCGCGGCGGCGAGAAAATGAATGCGGTACTTTTCCCGTTCCAGAGACTTTATCGAAACAGAGTGGGGGAAGAGTGGGGAGGGGGAGAAGGGAGAGAGAGTGAATACACGTCCAGGGCCGAAGATGAAGAAGGAACGCCCAGCGAAACGCAGCGGCGAAAGACTGACTTTGCAGTTCGACTGAGCGAGTTCCACTCGGCAAGCTGTAGCTATCGCGTCACTCAAGGTTTAACCAGAGCTAAACCACGGCCATTTTTTCTTAGCCATAAGATATAAAAAAAATGATTTCTCACCGTGACAACTTCTTGATAGCACTGTCATCCCTCGAACCAAACTCAACGCCATACTCATTTCGAAAGCACGAACGTTAGACCATTCCCTTCTGCCGTACAGAACATGGTCGACAGATGATGCATCATGCAGTTCCTAGGTCACTAAATAAATTCATCTTTGAACGTTTTTTATCTTCAAACATCTAGTTCACAAACTCTAAGAAAGCATTTTTGTAAGCGGCTGACGTGCCTATGTGTAAAAGTGTGACACGTATGACATTTGCATCTCTGTTAACACCTACGCTTTGCGTATTAATGAGCATGTGCCAAGAATTAATTTATATCGATGGTTCTGAATTTCTTGTATTATATTCCGTTATATAGTGCGTATGGATTTTTTACCTTTTTTAACATTTGCCCTTGCTTTACGCCCTGTAGGGGGTGCTCGGGCACTCTCAAGAGAAAATTTTTCGCTTTTTGCCTGAGCCTGCCCACATCATAATGATATAAATAAATCTGACTTGACATGATGTAGTGGCTCCCTCGCACAATTTCATTTCATTGACCATCTTCAGATGAGCTTCCGCGTCACCAGCACTCTCAACGTGATATCCTAATTTTTTGTGCACCTTGCTGTTTGCGTTCTTTGTACATGATAGCCGCTCATCGATCAGAGTGGTATTCCAAACAAGCAAGTTCCCCTGCATTAGACGGCGAGTGTAAAATATCCCGTATATTTCGTCTCTTTCCTCATCATGAAAATAGTCAAATTTCCACTGCGTTGTCCGTAATGGTGCGGACTCCAAATGATCAAGATTAAAACCCATTTGTGCAGTGCAGCTGTCCGGTTAATTCGGACTGCACTGATAGGCTCTCGGAATCCTGTAAGTCCTCTTCCGGCACAATTTCCCCACACGCAGGGCAACGCGATTCATTCGAGGCTTTCTCTTCGGCGTAGCGCGTTTCGGCTTTGTAATACGTGCCGGCAGTGAAGGAAACAACTTTGGGAGAGCGCCTGCTACGAACATTCATTTCCTGCTCTCCTAAAGCGGAAGTGGAAGACTCCGAATAATTTGGACCACCTGGGTTTCTTTAATGGCCGCCGACATCGCACAAGCTGGCATTTCGCCTCCATCGAAATGCGACCGCCGCAGCTGGGATCGAACCCGCGACTTTTGGGTCAACAACAGAGCTTGAACTACATGACGATAGTGCCTTCGCAGGTGTTCTTCAAAATGCAGATCACAAACTGCATTTCTAAGTCAGTTTTCGATCTTTTAAGCAAGCGCATGCTCCCATATTTTAAGTCCGAAGGGGTTTTTCGACAGCCCGAAGAAATGACGAACCTCCGTGTCATATCGTTGCGATAGGCGCTATTGCACCCCGGTGCAAAGCACGTCGGGATGGAGAGGCCTGATGCCACGTGGAAACCTGCGCTGTCCAAGTGACGCGCCTAAATCTGGCACCCAGCGCCACCGGGTTTCAAAATAAGTAATGACACAGTAGGACGAAGCAGACGAACCGCTGGAGCGTGGCTGTCTTGGCCATTTGCTTCTCGGCTTTCTGTTGCGTTCGTAGACTTCTGTCTGAGCTTCACCTGGACTCCATGTACGCGAAAACTCACGCGAACTCGAAGGCGACTGCTGGCGTTCGCTTCGTCGCTTGTATGCAACCTCCATGCAAGCGAAGGCGGCAGGCGACGCGAACCCGCGACGTGCGCAGCGGATTCCGTGCTTTGCGCACTCAAGCTTGGAAACACGCCTGTAACCTGTTCTCTCTCTTAAAATTTTGTGAGTGCGCCTCATAGTCAGGGCCAAAGGAATATTTCCTGTACGGCAGCGGTGTAGCGGCAGTGGAGATAGCCAAAGGCGTGCTTGCGGAGACGAAGTCACATCACGGGTTCACGGGGGAGGCGTGCTTTCGTTCGGTGCCTGTGCACTCCGGCTTAGTAAAAACACTCCCATAAACTGTCACCGCAGTTTGGTTGCAAGTGAGCAAACTATAATTTACCAGTAAGAATGCGCGCAGCGAGTGTTTCTGCACAGTTGGAGCGCAGCGGCACGGTGGATCGAGCGCCGGTACCCGCGGCTCGACACGCATCTCTCCCTGCAGTACGCCCGCTCGCGTAGCCTGCTCCAAATGCTGCTAGCCCTCCGCACTCAACAAGTAGATTGTATTAATTATTTAAATCATGCGGGTCTGCCTCTCAGCTACAAAACCAAATATTTTATCGACGGTGGCGATGACCAAGACGACGCGCAGGTTTCGTGAGATGTACCCGTGAGAAACGGTGGACAAACCGGAAACGGCTTTGGGGGGCTCTGATTGGCCATTCGCGTGGGGGACTTCAGGGCGACGAGCGAAATTTTCTGTGGGTGCAGATCCGAGCGACACGGCAAGCGACACATGCATTTTGCTTCGCGCGACGGCTTCGCTCGTCGCTTGCCGCCGTCGCCTTCGCGTTCGCGTGAGTTTTCGCGTACATGGAGTCCAGGCTTTACTGCTCCGAAGAGCAAGAGCTTTTCGAGATTAGTTTAGCAACACGACTTGATCGGCGCAGCTTCTTGCCAACATCGATACCGGCCCTGCTGTAACTGCATTGCGGGAAGCATGCCAGCGTTGATGCTGCGCTGGAGGTTGCAGTGTAAAGCTCCTGTTTAGTATTTTTTTTTTCGCTCCGGTTTTCCTGTGAAGGGCGGAAGCATTTGCACGCCGCTAACGAAACACTCTCAAGCAAAACAAGCCTCGTGCCAATGCTCGTGGTTAACATCAAAGTGTGGCAGAGTGGTTTGTTTGGGCGTGTTGGTGAGACATTCCAAAAACATGAAGCGCACAAACAGACGAGGGCGAAGAAAGAAGACGTGACACACACGAGCGCTCGTGTGTGTCACGTCTTCTTTCTTCGCCCTCGTCTGTTTGTGCGCTTCATGTTTTTGGAATTCAAGTGTGCTTCCTCGCTGTACACGCCCTACACACAGCGGACCATTTTAACGTTAGTTTTCTGTGCTTTCGAAAAACTGCACCAGTATCTTAACAAGGCCAAAACCTGTCCACTTTAGTTGTACTTCGCGCGTCGCAATTTATAACACATGCAGCATTGTGTGGGAGTGAACCAATGTAAACATAGCGGGGTATGAAGCAAGTGTATATCCTCGCTACTTAACACATGCGTACTACAATATGGCTTATGATCGTGTATGACCGCCTTTACGTGGGTGTCATGGAGGTTCCCAGGTTCTCACTCTTTACGCTTCCGAGATCAGCAGCACGCGTGATTTCCGCATGTGCATCATATATATCATGCATCTTCAAAACTTGTTCTGAGGGAACTGCAATCATGACGCCGCTAAAACACCGATGCCATAATTCACGACGGTGGCAAGCCACCCTCAAAAAACGCAGGCGTGAGGACGACACAGTGACCACCTGTGGCAGACTAGTCGGCCTGGGTACGTGCTCTCTGTTTTTAGGTGTAAAAACTTACTCAGCATCGGGAATTATTTTATTCGGTATCATGCAATAAAAGTGATTCAGAGAAAACAAGAAAATCAAGCTTTTCTGTACCGCTTGCAAGCCTATGCGAAATTTACGGCCTGATGGCATTAGCGGCGCGACGTCTGCGATTGCATCAACATGCCTCCCCTTCCCTTTTAATACACCTGCTACGGTAAAAAAATAAGTGCATCTGAACAAAGCGGAATGTCGTCGCGAAGCACAGCCTACAGCAGCAGATTTAAATACAGAAAGAAATGTTTCTATGCTCGATGTAAAACGAATGAAGCTATGTAATCGCTGGAAATTAGCATGCATCCTAAAACAAATACTGCATGAAAGTTTTCGTGCTGCGCAGGCAAGAAAGCAATTACTAACATCGAAGCGACTGAAGAACAAAATTGCTCCGAGTGCTATTGAAGCAATACGGCAATATGGAGCAACTCATGCCAGGTGAATTGTTCTGCGCGACACGCAGTGTATTTCTATTAATTAACCAACTTCGCAAGCAACGTAGATAGGCGAAAAAGGTAAATGAGAAAGTTGTAGAACGGTCCGCAAAACTTCCCTTTGAACAGTTTCTAACTCTTGATCTTTTACGTATCAGCTTTTTTTCGCTCACTGGAAATGCCCGCGAAATACAATAATACCATGTGACATGCCCGCTAGCCCGCCGCGATTGCAGTGCTCTCAAACGTTCCGTATAGGAACTAACATATCATTTAGCCCGGTGTGCTGCCCCAGCTGGCGGTGCGATTTACGCCAGCGGTATGCTTCCCTCGCGGCGCTTGATGATAGCGACAATGATGATAGCGACTCACAGCCCTGTCACTTTTTAAGCAGCAGCACACCCGGCTAAATGAGCTGTTTGTTTGTTGGGTGGAACATACGAGAGCGCTGCAATCGCGGCGCGCAAGCGGACGTGCCACGTGGTATTTTTGTATTTCACGGGCATCTGCAGAGAGTGAAGAAAAACCGATACGTAACAGATCGAAATTTAGACACTATTTAGTGGGACGTTTCGCGGACCGTTCTACAACTTCCTCATTGGACTTTTTCGCCTACCTTCTTTGCTTGTGAATTTGGTTAATTAATCTCAACTAATTATGCAGTTAAGTTCAATGAAAAAATAGTGTGAGTTGCTCCATACAATAGCCAGCAACATGCATTTGGTCGCGTCCTCTTAGAGTTCCGCGGAATATTTTTAAACCTCGGCTAAAGTTAGCTGGGACACCCTGTATATCTCGGCGAGCTATATGAACAGTGTGGTGTACGTTTCCAAATTCGTAGGATCCGCACTGCGCCTTCTGCGGTGAAGTGGCTGACTTATGCCATACGGTATGGGCATGCCAGAAACACCAAGCTATACCAAGAATCAATAACCCAACAACTGAGGACTGGGAGGCGGCGCTGTCCAGCTGACGTTCGGAGGACCAGCTTTCGCTGGTGAACCGGTCAAGAGCGGCGGCAAAACCCAATGGGCTCCTGGAATGAGGGCCCACCCAAACATTCTATGCATTAAACGTTTTTCCCTCTCTCTCTTCGTGCGCCGTTGTTGCCGTACAATATGCTACCGTTGTGTCGCTGTGTGTTGTTCACGGCGTTATTGTTTGCGCCCTTCAAAGCATTTCCTGTCTTTTACTCGCGCATGCATTGGGTGTCGGCGTCGCTTCTTCCCGATCACGACGAGCGTCAAGTTTACTAACAGTGTTAACGCCGACTCCGAATGTTTGTGTCGTTGTGGAATGTAGTTGGGGGCAGCAAAAGTAGAAACGCGACAATGAGTAAATCAACGGGTAAGCATTTCTCCACATCTTCTGCCCAAGCAGGGCCCCCTTTACATGACATGTCTCAAGTTACGACTGTTCTACGCAGCCATGGGGTTCATCAGACTTGGCGCTCCATGAGTGGTCATTTCGGAATCGACTCGCAGACGTCGTACCGCGAGCGCTCGTGTACCTGGGACCAGAGACTGATGTGGACTCCCCAGAAGAAATGCAGGAGCTTTATTATAATTTTGGAAGCTTTTTCACCTTTCGTGCACGTTTTCATGGCGCGTGCACTCCATCGTGGGCTCAACACGTGCCCGCACAACGGCGCTCATCAACGCATGGACCATGTTCGCCCCCGGTCAGTGACGAAGTACGTTCTTGCGCAAACAACAGAGATTGGCAAGAAAACACAGGACAGTCTTCATTGTTTGCGCTGCAACCAACGTGATGTTAGAGAAATATTGCGTGTTCAAATTTTTCATATGTGTGCCACATTTTTTCGGCCTTTACGTTTTTAAACGCGCTGATCGTATTGCAGAGGTCTGCCTGAATGTGTGATTTTCAGATATCCAATAAAGCTTCAGTTTCATAAGATTGTTGTCCATTTTTGCCCTGCCATGTGCTATTTTATCACTTCGAAATATGTAAACGAGCAAAATGAAACGTGGCCTTCACAACCCTATCTGGTCCCCTGTAGATCCCGAAGGACATACCACGGATCTCCGTGGGATTCAGAAACCCTGGCCAAAGTGATGTGTAGGGGTTGTCCACAGCTAACTTCGGAATCTGCCAGGAATATCCGCATATCCTGTGAAGATATCACACGGATGTTTTTTTTTGGACGCCAGTGTTGTCACTGGAGAGAGAGAGAGAAAGACAGAAAGGCAATGTAAACATAAGTGTAATGTTCTCGAAATGGTTAAACAGCCCTGAACAAGCATACAGGCCTGTCACTTGCGAAGGCACACTACTTAATTGCAGTTGTTGGTTCTTGCAACCATTTGCAAGAACCAACAACGAGGGCGAAACTTCAGCTCCACTATACAGCGCAACATGTAGCTCGTGTTCACTCACCTCCAAACGAATATCATGAATTCAAGCTTATATATACCGATTATTGAGTTATGTCCCATCACATACAACACAACTCCACCCTCAGGACCTCCTGAGGGTTAATTTTTTGAGGAAATTGTGTGGTCATGAGGGTGTGCCCTTATGATCCTCAACAAGTCCTCACTTAGTCCTGTTGTCCGCGCCTCATTATTTCCTCAGGGTATCTTCATATTTCCACTGAAGGGCCTCCTAAATGTATTTTCAGGACGTCAGATGAGAATTTAGCCCAGAAAATGCGGGTCATCATTTGCTTAATTATTGTAGGCAGTGCGCACAGGGGTTGTGAAACAGCTTTGTTTTTGCTTTAGTCTAGGATTCCAACAAACAAACGCTGCAAAAGTTTCGCCATGCCCGACTGACTGGTTCGTTCACCGCATTTATTAGTACCTACAGGTTGTTCTGCTTGCAATCTTTTTATACAGCGACAACTACAACTCTCTTACGAGCTGAATTCTGCCGCCTCAATGGAAAGGCGTGCAAACGAGTGGCACAAAAATCTAAACAGTTCAACCGCATCAGAAGCGTGCAGTACACAAGAACAGGTTTAAAAGGCAAAATATCCTAATATGGATCTCCTCAAGACAGTTTTTCAGTCACAGTTGTTTCCTTCATAATATCGCTATTGTAAACAAGTATCTTTAATAAACCTGCAGTTTAAGTAATTAAAGCCGAGTGCGAGAGATAAGACTGGTTTTATCTCAGTTCAATGCCACAATGTTGTCCTGCGATGGGACGTTTGTAGGACGTTTGAGGAATTTTCATCCTCGAGTCGTCCTGAAAAGTACAACCTGAAAAAAAAGTGCAACCTGAATAAAAAGTACAACCTCAATAAAAACAACAACAAAAAAGCTGCACACTATTGGGGATTTTTATTTAGGGCTTTTACACCTGAAACGCAAATATGCTGAATGCATATTGTACCCAAGCAGTGTCCGAAATCAAAATACAAACACATACTCATACAAATACAAACTCATGGCGCTCCTTGTACACCCCTTTCGATGCGGCACAATCTAATTCTCCATACTGCTGTAAATGAACTGAAGAGAGGTGAGTAGAGAAAGGCGGTATAGAGTTTTGAATGCGGAAATCAGCAACGATCCGTTTGTTAGCATACCGTTTTTTTAGCCATTTGAGTAGTAGCGCATGCATTAGCGAACGAAAGGATAACGTTGCGAAAGTACCATTCCCACGAAAAAGCACGGGAGTGCCGGTGGTTAACTAGCAATTCATTTTACGTAGAACTATTGCACGTGCACGGAATACGCTCGCTCTTTATTTTCGTGCTTTAGTGCGTCAGATAGAAAGCTGCCGAAGTGGAAGGCACGTGCAGCACATGGGCACTTTTGCCTTTCGAGTCCATCGAAACTAAAGCCCCTCCATGACGTTTTCCTCCGACCAGGTTAACGGTAGCGGCAATAGAGGGGCTTTAATCGAAACGTGGCCGGCGCGAGCTTGGACTCAGCAGCAAAGCGCCGCAACCACTGAGTCACCGGATTTCCTCTCTTTCTTTAAACTCTGCATACAAGTGATGCTTTACACAGAGCGCATATCTTAACATATGGCAACGTCAAAGTGCCCATTATCGCACGACTGTCGAGACCACTGGTCGGCCATGCGACCTCAACAGAGATTATAGTAAAGCAGTTTCCACAGTGTTGGGAAAGGCTGCAGCGTGAACAAGAAACAGGGGCGCAGGGAAAGGAACACGAGGCGACAAGGACGTGCGCCCTCTTTTCGTGCCGCTCCGTGTTCCTCTATTCGTGTCCTTGTGTCTTAATTGCTCGCCTTTCCCTATCGAGAAGAACCAAACTGCCCAATCAACGCTTCAATTCTCAAATAAACGCAGTAATTAGAGCACACGCTGTGGCCCGCGAATGGGAGAAGCCATCAGCAAGAAATCGCGTTGCTCCCCCGGGAATCGACCTTAAACAACGGCCGAAGGCAGCCCGCGAAAACTTATACACGCCCTGCATCGGCGCCCCGTGAAGAGTGAGGTGGTGGGCAAAAATTCACTCGTGCCAGGAAAGAAACGGCAGACCGGTCTTCTCATCGGCATGCTCATGTGAGCAGCACCCGGTGACTGTTTTTGTTTAACCACGGTCAGGACAAAAATCCTGACACATGCATTATTGGTCTAGCGACAAATGTGTCCTCAAGGTTCGCCACCGACACATGCCTTCGGGGAAGCCAGCACTTCAGTGACCGCGGGAAGCAGCGTGCTGGCGGTCCAAAAAGGACTGGTCCAGCATGCGTATGCGGTAGCAAGACTCAGTGGGGCCGTGGAATAAGGGCACCACCCCTGGAATACTCGGAACTTCAATATGAAGACACCCACGTCCCGCTGAATCGACCAATTTTTGGCGCCAATAAAGTTTTTTTCTCTCTCTCAGTAAGAAGACATTTTTGTGGTGCACATACTTGGCGAGCGCGTGCACTGCAGCAGCACCCGCATCATCATCTCGTGATAGCCACTTTGGCGACGCCAGGCGGCGTTATTCGAGACAAGACTGGGAGATCGGCGCCGGCACCTCTTCGTAGGGCATAGGGGTAGCCAGTCTCAGCGAGCCAAACACGTAGTCTGCATCGGACTGTGCAGTAAACTTACCAAGCTGCGCACGCGAACGTCACTGGATTATTTGGCGCCCACTGCCTGCCACAGGCGCTTGGTTTGATGATCTGCGCACGCCTGCAACAGTGATCGAATCAGATGCCTCAGCTGCGCTGCAGAAACTCCTACGCCATGACGGCGCGGACCCTCCTTAATTGGCCCAGATGCCAGCCCTGTGCCGAATTTCTGCCTCCCCGAAATACGTCGCCGGGGTGAATGGGTCCTTGCCTTGCCGGGAAGCTGGCTTGAAGGGTTTGGCTCACCGTCCGCAAGTTGCTGATAAAAGCATCACAGCCTCTACCCTTGCGTTTTTTAATTCTCCACTGCAGTCGAATAATGGGGCCCGTCGCCACTGCCTCCCCGTTTGTTCAGTGCGAAACTGTTATTTTACAGCGCAGCTGTTACTGGCTCGTTTATGGGTACAGCGGCGTCAGTGGTGTTGCAGCAGCTAGATCACCCGACCACTCCGTGCACGTTCTTTTAGTTATCTTTCATCGTATTCGGCGGGGGCGCGCGTCCATCAGCGATCACATGACCCCGCGTGGCTCTCCACTGCGATCGGGTGACCACCCCGTGCCCGCATGCAGGCTCTGCCTTCGTTTCGCCTCCGTCGAAACGATGCCGCCGTGATCAGGATCAGCCCTGAAATTTTAAGCTCAGAAGCCTGGCACCACGGTGGTACTACGAATGCTGAGCCGAAGGTCTCGTGGTTGATCCCGGCCGCGGCGGCATCGTTTCGAAGGAGACGAAATGCAAAACTACCCGTGCACTGTGACGTCGGCGCGCGTCGAAGAACCCTAGGTGGTCGGAATCAATCCGCAGCCGTCCAATGCACAACTTGCCCCATAAGCCCTAGTGTTGCCCTGCAGCACCCAAGTCCATCCAGCAATCAGACTCTCGTCCTCTGCTGCGGAGCCCCAGGGCACCGGAAACCTGCTTTCGGGCACCTGGCATAAGAGATCACCGCTCCTCTCTCTCAGCAGAAGAAAACGATCTCGATCAGCACATATATTCGTGATGTGCGTATTGTCGCAGTTCTATACAAAAACATTTCGGCGAGCATAAGCGATCGCGCCAGTTCCCCTTCTTTTAACTTGCTAAATGAAATACACCTGCAGCCCCCACACAGCAAAGCTGACCTGACATTGTAAACGAGTTTGCGTGCCAAACTTTCTATGAGGCACATTACATAGTGCCAGGGCTCCGAGTTAATTTCGACCACCTCGGGTTCTTTAATGGGCACCGAAATGTTACTATACACACGGGCGGCTTTGCATTTGGACACCATCAAAACGCGAACCAAGCAAACTCGGTGCTCAGCCGCCGAGCGCCACACCTCACCGACGAGCAGGCGGTGCATGCCCTAGTGCATAGCGCATACTGTTTCGGACATTAGGCGCCTTTGCAGTGGGCACGCAACTTTGAGTTCACTTTGTCCGCCACCGACCGCCAAGCTCGATGTGAGGCGCGGGTCCAGGGTGCGCACGGCCCTGGCTACACGCGCATTGCACACTGAGTACGCAGTATGCGGTATACTTTACTTTTATTAATTGAGTATGTGTGAGCAGTATCTAGCCGCCGCTCTTCAATCGCCGGAAAGCGCCCTCAGACTTGTTGACTTTCACCATGTAACTCAGCCGAGCGTGTGCAATGCAGGTTATCTGGAATGGATGGGAGCGCTGCGTAAAGTCAGTTGACAAAATGTCGAGCTGCAGCTCTCTGTCTCTTAAGCCTGTTTCACATGCAAGCGAGAACGCTAGCTAATCCTGCCGCCGCGGCGCAAAAACCTGTCTCGGGGCGCGCCTGTCGCTCTCGTCAACGCAGTGCTCGCTGTCTCCCGTCAACGCAACCTTTAACGACCCCGTGGAAACCCGAAGCCTATCCTGCGGGCCTCCCCTCGTCTTTACGGGATTAGTCGGGGGAGACATTCCGCGCCATAAATTGCGCGCGGTAATTTAAGGCCTTGATATGTTACAATTGTGTGGCCAATCCCCCTCGTGGATATATGCATGCCAGTCTCCAGCAGCTGCTGGTGCTGTGCTTCACGCCGCGTGGACCGAGGAGGGTGGCGGCGAACATGGCGCGGGGCGTGAGGGCAATGTGGTCTGGCGTGCGCCAACGAGCTGCCAAGGACGAGTCTGATATTGTGGGCTCCTAGCGGGACGCGCCAAGCACCAGAGGCGCGAACACCGCGCTACACCAAGCCGCGCCGCGCAGCTTTGTCAAAAAAGACTGCCATGAGGAACGGCTAGCCCTTGATTGTGCGAGTCCGGAGAAGTCAAGCGCAGGCCCGCAGCGTCCGGCACATTTCGCAACCGTGGGCGCGCAACGAGTGCGACCTCTCTGCGTACCTCCTGCAGAGGACGAGCGGCGCTTTGTCTCCCCACCCTCTGTCGGCCGTGCATTGGTGGATACTGGCGCGTACGACCACACACTACCCCCCGCGGGGCACGCTCATGAAGATGAACCCCCGCCCGTGCGTTTTCTCTGCCAACAGCTAGAATTTCGGAAAACTGTTTGGGAATGGGCATGGGGACGAAAGGGGGCGAAAACAACGCGAGTCCTGCTATGCCCATAAATAAGCTCAACATACTTAAGTTCGTCACGGAAAAAAACGCCGGGCATTTTTCCAACTGCGAAAATATGTGCAAGAGTTCAAAAAATCGCAAACGATTTACGCGATGGCTTCGGCACACCCCAGCAGCTCAGTTTCAGTACTTTATGAGTACGGAACATACGCAGAAATTCTGTGCAAAGGCACTTGTCAACGGCAAATAGCTTATGAACGCAATTTTCTTCATACATTGTAAGAATTCACAATAACGTTCAATGTATCTGCAGATTGATCTCCTAGGCTTGTATTTTTTTTGCTATTAATGTTTTCGCTATCGCCAGAAACGTTCCCTATTGGTTTTCTGTGGCAGCCTTAACTAGTCGATGCGAGCGATGGAAAAACTTTAAAAGAAAGATTTTGCTACGCATTGGAAGAATGGTAAATTACCTTCAATATTTCCATAACAGTACCTTACAATATTTAAGCATTCAACAATTTTCTCCAAGAACCCTAGACATGCGGGAGCACCATTCCTGTATTCTCAATACTGCCATATATTTGGACGATATAAACGATATCGGACTAAATATCTTTTGTTACTTTGTTTTTCCTTTTTTGTGTGTGTTTTCAGATAGAAGGGTCATGCCTCAATGTTGCGACCGCGAACTACGAAAGCTGCTGCCATGTGTTCGTGGATGCTTTCAGTCATATACATTTTTCTCTTCGTTTCCTGACGGCCTCGCCTAGGTCTTCCTTCCGCCTCTTTTCTTGATTTTTGTCTTACTTTCGCCGCGAAGAAGCCAAACGAAACGAATTCTTGACACTCTCGCCCCTCCTTCCTCAAACACATTTGCACTTATCCGCAGACCCTGCGTAACCAGGCCACGCGCTGATAAATTCTGTCTTTACCTAAGTCGGACTTCGGCTGCCAAATCGGGCAGAAACGCAATCTCTCTCGGCAGAGCAACGCCTCAACGTAGAAAGATCCCAGGGCTACAAAAGTATACCCTATAAAATTTTTAATAACAACACGTGCTGCATCGCTAAATGCAACGTGCAAAATGCTTCTGTCGGCTACGCAGCTTGCTTGTTCGCGCAGAAATTTAACGCATGACGTGGCAATTAATGGCCACTTTTCTCTAACAGTATGTTAAGATGGATTCAGTCACAATTAAATGAAAATCTGCATCTTCTGCAGCGACAAAGAGCTAAATAAACCAAGCAACATGCGCAGCAGTGGTTCTGATCGATCTCGCCTCCGCTGGGCAAAAAGACCACTCTGAAGTGGAAATGGCGGTGAACTTCTTCTAGCGTAACTTATTTTAGGGTACGCGAACCGCCAGAATCAATGCAGTGTATGCTGTGAAAAAGTTAGATGTTGGGCTAGTTGCATTGGTGACAAATTAAGTAAGCAAAAAACCGCTCGTGAAACCTTGGAGGCATTTTTTATAAGGAAATCTGGATCATATTGCGTGAGTGACACTTCAGTTGCCTTGTATAACGCTGAAGTCAATTTCCTCTCTCGCCTAGTGCGATGACTTTTTCCTTGGTAGTTTCCAAGTGTCTTGTTAGGCTGCGCCTGCGCAGGCCTGTGGTTTTGTATGTGCCGTCGTAGTTCTCTCAATAAATCAGTTGCAAGTTAGGGCTTGTGTTTGTCTCTGTTCTGTGTCCCTGTCGTGGTTGCGCTAAGAATATGTATAATTTGTCACAAATCCAACTAGCCCAACATCTAACTCTTTTAAAGTATATTTCTTGTACATCGGGCTCCTCTTTCTTTGGGTCTTCAAAAGAACTTCAGGACGTCAACCTGTTCCTGACTAACATCGTTTCAGCGACTTGCCGTGCAAGGTATCTTGGTTTCAGCCTCAGGAAATGCATCACACCTCTGGAAGTAAGTGTCCTGTTTGGCCCTATTTCACCATCGAGGTGACGTGTGAAAAGAGTGTTGAAAATTCTACGGTCTGAACTGTGGCGGCAAGTGCGTTTATACTTTGACTGCCTGAAGATTTATACATTTGCTCAGTGTCCAGAATGGTTAGCGGAAAGGAGATTCTACTCTTTGAAACGTGAAGCTGCACGCTTGACCGATTTCTGGTGGAACCACAACCTGCGATGGATTCTTGCAACCTTGGGGAAGCCGAAGAAGCCTGAACACCGAAGGGGAGGCCTAACTGTCATGGGCGGTGCTTCCATTCCTACCAACATTTCAAGCCTTCTCGAGAAGGGTCCCAAGTTCGGACTAGAGCCTTCCGCTCCTCCCCACGAGCTCACAGCCTTGAGTCGGAGGACAGCGAAGAAGGCTCCTCAGGAAGACCAGGAACGGTTTCTCTTAATTGGAAGGTCTAGAATGTCTTGCCAAGAATGTAAAATAGACTGGACCTAATCGTGCAGAGTTTCGTTTGAAGGAAGTGGTGAAATTCTTTAAGCAAAATGATCTCTGGCTTTCACAGGCAGATAAGATGGGAGGCTTTGTGGCCTTGCCAAGGACCATGTACAGTGAAAAAGTTACATTGGCCGTTAACAAGAACTTCACTCGTGTGAAAAAGGGGAAAACTAGAATTAAGACTAAACCAATCGAGTTTTGCAAGCGTTTAGATCTTCAGAGGCTTGCAAGACATATTACTGTTAGTGAAAGTGGTGCATTGCATGTTTTCTTCAGTGTTAAGACTCACAAACTGGATACTCCGTTTCGTACCATTGTGAACGAAGGTGGGACATGGCAGCACTGTGTTAGTAAATTCCTTTTAAAAGTTTTGAATGTCCTCGATATAAGTGACCCCTTCTTAGTAAAGAATTCAACTGACATTGTTCGTTTTTTCGAGAGCACAATCATGTAGATTATGCCTTCTCTATCGATGTGGAAGAGCTCTTTTATGCTGTGCCTCATCCTGAACTTTTCGCTGCCGTCATAGACTGCATGGATGAAAATGGTGCTGTTGCTTTCCAGAATGCAGCAGGCATGACGATGGATAACTTTTT
The DNA here is from genome assembly GCF_052857255.1 of Amblyomma americanum. Lineage (NCBI taxonomy): Eukaryota > Metazoa > Arthropoda > Arachnida > Ixodida > Ixodidae > Amblyomma > Amblyomma americanum. The sequence continues at coordinate 196,831,906 of NC_135497.1, read as the reverse complement.
AGCACTTTTAGAGTTGTATCTTTGTAGCACTTATATCAAATCTGACGACCAGTTTTATCTGCAAAAGAAAGGTATCTGTATAGGTTCATACATTCCACCGGTTTTGTGCAACATCTTTTTATCATACATTGATCGCTATTTACACGATTGTTTTAGTCATTTTAACAGTGACAAAGTCCTTAAAGTTTTTCGTTATATGGACGACTTTTTAATTGTATTAAACAATGTTACATTTCAAATTAGCAAACACAGATGTCTGTTCTCGATGATTTTAAACTTCTGGGAACAGGACTAACTTTTACTTATGAGCTTCCGCAGGAAGGCATTCTTCAGTTCTTAGACCTACGGTTAATACTCAAGGAGGGGCATGTTTGCTGGGCGTATTCCCCTCGGGCACAAAAAGAGCTCTTGCCATACAGTTCTGCCCACTCTAAATTAGTTAAGAGAGGCATTATAACTCTCTGTCTGGAATCTGCGCTGCGGAGAACGTGTGTTCATGAGATGCAAGCAAGTTTCGATCATCAATTGGGTAGGCTGTTTTAAGCTGGCTACCCTGGGTCGGTCGTGGCGTCGGTGGCGGAAACGCTGCTGAAGAAAATGAAACCCGGATTGCGCACGAAGCCCCTGAACAGACAACAGGAACTAGAAGTGGTTCCCTACATCCACAAGATCACCCACAACTTAAAAAGGTGGCAAATCGGTTTGACGTGCCGGTGGTTTTTTCAGCTCCCAGGAAACTCGCTCAACTTTGCGGCCGCATCACATGCGAAGACAAAAAAAAAGGGGGGGGGGGGGGGCTGTCAAAAGAACCACGAAAAACGTTTTGTTAAGTGCGCCATGAACGTTGTTTATAAGATTCCCCTGTCTTGTGGCAAAGTGCACATCGGCCAGACGGGGCGATGCGTTAACGACCGACTCGGGGAGCATTAAAGAGACGTGGCTAATAGGGAGCGCACGAATCTTGTTGACCACTGCATTCCTTGCAGATCTTATGAACCGCGTTTCCGTTGCGTGTCAGTCCTAGGCAGAAGTAAGCAAAAAACCGCTCGTGAAACCTTGGAGGCATTTTTTATAAGGAAATCTGGATCAGATTGCGTGAGTGACACTTCAGTTGCCTTGTATAACACTGAAGTCAATTTCCTATCTCGCCTAGTGCGATGACTTTTTCCTTCGCAGTTTCCAAGTGTCTTGTCAGGCTGCGCCTGCGCAGGCCTGTGGTTTTATATGTGCCGTCGTGGTTACCTCAATAAATCAGTTGCAAGTTAGCGCTCGTGTTTGTCTCTGTTCTCTGTGTCCCTGTCGTGGTTGCGCTAAAAATATGCATAATTTGGCGGTGTATGCTGCTTGTCTGGCCTTTTGTCGCAGCTGACGATGCAGATTTTCAATTATTTCTGACGGAATCAGACAAATAACATGTTATTAGAGAAAAGGTAGCATTAAATGTCACGTCACGCGTTAGATTACAGCGCATATAAGCGAGGGATGTAGCCGAGAGAAGCATTTTACGCGTTGCATTTAGCGATCAAAGCGTGTCGTTATTAAAAAAAAAAAACTCCGGGGGTGTACATTCCCAGACACCACATCTATGCCCACACAGCAGGCTGTACAGGCATGCGCGCGTCCTTCGGGCGTACGCGCGTTACAAACCATAGCGTGCGCGCGTTACGGGACGTTACGGGATGCGTTGTCAAGATTTCGGCGCCCTGCTAGCCCGCTTCGGAACAAATACATGCCGCCGCCGCATTCTTCGACTCTTTCTATCCGCGCCTCTATCGAAACGAGCGCGGCAGCCAAGCGGTTTGTAGACGTAACCGCCACAGCAGAGATGATCTCCGTGATATGACGTCGCGTGCAAGCTATGTATTGCCCGTGGCCGCGGCGGAAGGTGAAACACACGTCAAAAATATAAACAAAATAATTATTAGCCGTTTTACTTACCTGCTTAGAAATGAGAAGGAAAAAGCTTTCGCGTGGAATAACTTAAGCTGGAACTTTATTTTGGCGTCGGCGGCGTCGACCGTTTGAAGCCTCGCAGCCACAGCAACCGGCCGCTCCGACAACCTAGGCGGGCCACCTAGGTCACGTGACCTTGTGCCGTCATCGCAACGTGCCCACCGGATTGGGAGCAAACTGGCCACCGTGACAAGTGGCAGTTAATTTAATGATTGTTCGCGAGAGGTTGCTCGGGAAGAGCAACCCGAGTCCCACAAACCCCACCGACAACAACAGCACCTGCGGCAGTGGCGCATCGCTTAATCGCTGCACCACTGCGCCAGGAGGGGTATGAGGACTCCCAGGGCAGCGGAGGCGCTGGTCCGAATCAACCAGTGTGAACCCTGCAGCGCCTGAATGAATGAGCATCCGATCTTACCATGGCGTTGGCCGCGTCCACGTCTGCAGCCCGAATTATTCTTACTTCCGAATGAACAGGGGTCAAATTAACAAGATTTCATTGTCCAGTGCCTACATGGCTGGGCATTTACTCTTTCAAAGAGTTCCATTTTGCCAATGCACTGAAAAGCTGTGCGCTAAAATACCCAGGACATGCTGGCAGAGTGGATTTATTTATTTTATTTTATTTATAAATACTACAATCCAAACTTGGATTTTAGCAGTGTAGAGTACATTATAACACACATTTCATAGGCAACAAGGGGGAAATACACCAAGCATACTCTTTAAAATTAGCACAAAGCATCAAATGAAACAAAAAATTCATAGCGAATAAAACATGGAATGGTTAAACTGGAGGTTACAGATCGAGGCGGAAGCAAAGAAGATTTACAGCGGGAAGTAAGATATCATTATCTAGCTTAATCCATTCAGTAATTGTCCTAGGAAAGAAAGAATATTTAAAACAGTCATTGCGAGTAGAATAAGGACTTCTTGTTAAGGCATGTCTCTGGCGTGCATAGCGTATTCCGTAGAAAAGGAGATTATATGTGAAGTCTCTACTTTGTAATCCTCTTTCATTAACTGTTATAAAAACTTTAGGCATAAAGCCCTGTTTCTGACGGTTAGAGTTGAAAGTTTAGCCTTAGTTAAAAGTGCCGAGATTGAAGTGCGCCTAAAGCTGTTATAGATGTTTTGGTTTATGGGGGCTTAACGTCCCAAAGCGACTCAGGCTATGAGAGACGCCGTAGTGAAGGGCTCCGGAAATTTCGACCACTTCGGGTTCTTTAACGTGCACTGACATCGCACAGCACATCGGCCTCTAGAATTTCGCCTCCATCGAAATTAGACCGCCGCGGCAGGGATCGAACCCGCGTCTTTCGGGCCAGCAGCCGAGTGCCATAACCACTCAGCCACCGCGGCGGCTTGCTGTTATAGATGAAGTGAATTACCTTTATTTGTAGATGTTCAATCTGCAGCATGATTAATATGTTTTTGAGTATAGGGGTACAAGATAATAGCCGCATATTCTAAAGTATGATGTACTATTGATTTATAGGCAAGAAGCCGACTTCGTCAACTCCGTGCTTGAATCAGAGCGCTTGCAGACGCTGACAGCAGCAGAATCTCTGCTTTTTTTTTTTCGGCGAGAGAATTGCTTCCTCTTATGGCATGCATACCTGGCTCACACCCTAAATGTGCTCCCGCTGCACACAGTATCCTCTCCGAAGCTTATCAAGACACAACCGAGAAATCGCCTCAAAGAAAACTCATTGGACTGCCTCATTCATATTGCGTGTGAAGGGCCAGACGTCAACAGCTGCCCGTACGATACGGTAAGGTGAAGTGGGCTTAAAATGTAATTAGAGGCTTAAAATGTAATTTGTAGGTTCAGAATGCTGTAATAAACTCCCTTACATTGTGTGGTCACGCTAGAACGCCTCCTGTCGTGAATCTTCATTTATAGCCCCCTCTGCCCCCTCCCGTTCGTCAAATTTTTTCAGAAATTCCTACAAAGAACCCTGATATATATATATATATATATATATATATATATATATATATATATATATATATATATACACTTGTAAAGTATACTTAAACACGCTTAAAACGATTTGAAACATCAGTTAACCGTTGTTTTTAAGCGTGTGTCAATCTACTGTGTAAGTTCTTAGCGCCTTCCTCTCACAGTTATATGTACACAGGGTGTCCCACCTAACTTGGACTAAGGTTTTGAAAAAACCTAACCGTTCTTCAGAACTGAAATCGCGTGGATGTTCTCAAGGTTTTCTGCGGCGATAATTGCACTCTCACGCTAGCAGAATGCACAACGCGTCGCCAGCCCCTGCCGGTAACGCAAGAGCCGAGCAAAGATAGAAGCCCTTTCTCGGAAGCGAAGGCGCGGCGCTGGCGATGTATATTTACAAATCACGGATGAGAGCGCTGTAATCGCGGCGTATTCGGGCGCACGGGGGACGCTGTCGCGTGGTATTTTTAAACTCCGTGGGCTTTCGTTTTTCCCGAACAAAAACGGCCACGCTAAGGCTATCTCCTTGGAAGTGCCTGGGTTGGGCATTATTTCTGGAGTTCCACAACTTTCCTATTGACGCCTGAACGTTTCAACCTATATTTAAAAAATTAATTTGTCTCGACTAATTATTCAAGTAAGACGAGGAAAAAAGTGTGCTCATGTTAAGAGTAGTCACTGATGTTAAGTAGTCAATGATGCTAAGAGTAGTCATTTTGGAAATGAAAAATAAAACTAGGAGCTGTGATGTCTAGGCAATGCAATGCGCGCTGCGAACGGCGCCAAACCACCTCACTTTTTCCGTAGGGTCGGACCAGAGGAGGCACGAGACCTCCTTGGCCGACCAGCGTAAATGTCCGAGTCCGTAGTCTACGCATGCGGGCGCTTTAAGCTCTAACTCAAAGCGACCATCTCAGCATTCGAAGACAGGGTACTAGAAGTGCTGGCGCTAATCCTCGATGTAGAAGATGACGGCGACTGCACAGTTTCCGCGTCAGGAGCATTGTCGCCTGAACGTTTCAAGCCATATTTAAAAAAAATCATTTGTCTCGACTAATTATTCAAGTAAGACGAGACTGAAGAATTAGAGGCTTAAAATGTAATTTGTAGGTTTAGAATGCTGTAATAAACTCTCTTACATTGTGTGGTCACGCTAGAACGCCTGCTGTCGTGAATCTTGATTTATAGCCCCCTTCCAACAACTGCGTACATAACGGCGGCATGATTTCGGATGTACACTGTAATGAAAGAATTTGGCGCATCAGCGCTTACTTCATTGGGCGAATTCCAACACCTCCTGTTCCCCTGGAGAAGCACAGCTTGGAGATAGCGCAAACTTGAAGTTTCCTTCACGCGTTTCTCCATTCTGCCTGCTGTCCTTTATTTCCGCTGCCCCAGCTCAGGTGCTTCAGTATCGATGGCCGATGCCGGGGCTAGCAAAAATCTTTTCCTTCCTTTTTACTATTATTTTTAATAAAACCACTACCACCACCACCTTCACGCGTCTTCGTTGCCGGGTGCCGCAGCTAAATTTTTACCTCTACAGGCCTGGTCTGGCGATCTCCCCATTGTGTCCGTATTGTGCTGAGCCGGAAACAATAGAGCACTTTCTTCTCTTTTGTCGTCGCTACTCATCGATCCGGGGGCGACTATTAGAGGTCCCAATGCAGAATCTTAATTTGCGTCTGTCTTCTGCGGTTGTACTGTCCCTTGGCGCTTCTATGCTTGGCCATACCAATGGGAATGCTTGCTCTGCCGTTCAAAATTATCTCCTAGAATCAAAACGTCTACCATCATAAGCTTTCGTACTGCCCATACCATCGTAAGCTTTCGTATTTGGGTAAATACTTTTTGCAATTGCTACTCTCTCTCTCTCAATCTCACATTTTTTTTTTACTGACTCCCTTACCTAATTTTCAGTTTGTTAGGTCGCCCTAACATCCTGCCACCTCCTCTGCTACGGAAACAGTTACACTATTTTTGTTAGGTCATCCCACGCTTGCCATATGCAATCTGCAATTTAATTAGTCACCGCCTGGACATGGCCAATCCCCCTTGTGGGTATGTGCCATTTTGTGAGGGGAACAACAAAAACAACAGATGGCCTTGACTCCTGCCCAGGCGAAATATTTGTGCCGACACTAAACCTCGATGACGAAGGAGATGCCGACAGCGGCCTCGGCTCCTGCCCAGGCACGATGACAGTCTCGACAACGAGGAGGTTGACTGAAGAAGACGATGGCGACAAACTCCTCTTGTCACCATCGGCCTCGGGTATGTTGGCGTTGTTGCTCAAAACCGCAACGCTGGCTGCGGGCTGCCGCGCGGGCTCCGAGAGCGGCTTGTCCCCATCAGAGACTTGCAGGGGCGCAATGGGCTCGGCCTCCGTAGCGGCAAGTTAACTTGGAGAGACTGAGGCTGACAGAACAGGCACATTTACTGTCGGGTTGCTTGGTGCATCACTGGACGCATCAGCCGCAGGCACACGTTCTTCCACACAGACACTCTGAGAGGCAGAGGAACCACCCGTAACAGCGTCGGTGTCGGAAACGCCGGGCTTCTTGATGGTTTCATCGGCTGCCTGTGCGGCCTGCCGAGGTGCAGGTCGGCCCGCAGCCTCATAGTACGAGGGCTTGATCGCGCATGCCACGGTAGCGTGTGGAGCACACAACCTTCGCCTTAGTACCAAAGGACCCCGCAGCGAGCGCAGAACGGAGCCGTGCACTGTGCTGTGAAGTGTGTAGTCGATCCACCACGCCGACAAACACGCTGCATTCCTTTGTAATCGCATGTCACGTGGTGGCCAGCGACCTTGATGTAGTTAAGAACGGGCGGCTCAGGCTTCTTTTCAATTTGGACATACCGCGTCCCGGTCGTGTAGTGTACTACACTTTGTGATACCAAACAGATATTACGCGTTGACCTTAGCCAAACACTAGAGAAGAAAGTCACACAGGTAACTTGGTTCAAGGCAATCTCACCTCATACCTTTATGCCGTACTGATGAACGCTCGTACAAGCACTGGTTGTTCTTAAGCTTTTACTTCTAGAACTGCACAATATCAGTGAGATGTGGGCGCACATCCCATAGCCTTTAACTATTGCGTCTCTTGCGAAATTCTTTTAACCCAATTTTGTTTTATCACAGTAGCCTGACATCCGGATAAGCTAACTTTGTGCCTGCGTTCACTACCTTATTCATCCCTGCTTTCATGGCACTGGTCAGGTGTCCACCTTGTGTGCGGAAGTTGTCGCGCGTTTCCTTACTTTATAAACGAACGCATTCTTTGTCGTTTGAAGACGGCCCGTGTTTCCCCTCCATCGAAATGCACCCGACCGTGGCGGCCGCGTTTCAATGGAGGCGAAACGCATGGGCGCCCTTGTGCTGTGCGATGTCATTGCACGTTAAAGATCCCCAGGTGGTCGAAATTATACCGCAGCCCTCCACTACGGCACCTATTCTTCCTTTATTCTTTCACTCTCTCCTTTATCCCTTCCCTTACGGCGCGGTTCAGGTGTATAACGATATATGAGACAGATACTGCGCCATTTCCTTGCCACGAAAAACCAATTATTATTATTATTACGTTTTTTTAACACGACAGCGTTAAGGAGCTCGTGTAGCAGAAAATCCGGTGTCGGCGTCGGCGGTGGGAGGTGGACCTGCGGTGGAACCGCGAACGTGACTACGTGCAGTGGACTTTAAACAATCGTTTCATCAGCAACCTCTGCGACAACCTCAGCGCAACGGGTCTTCACTACTTCTTTTAGCATTCTATCTCCCTCATTTCCTACCCTTTTTTCACCTTATGCCTCATGGCACACTTTTCGAATAAAAAAATGCGAGACAGATACTGCGCCATTTCCTTTCCCTAAAAACCAATTTCAAATTCAATGCGGCTGGTGCACGCGCCTGCATTACAACAATGAAGTAGCTCAAGAGCACTGCCAAGATAACAATAAAAATATAATTTTTTTTACGAAATGAAAAATGCCGTAATTTTATCACTCGCGCTGTGCACCGCAATCGATGTTTCTTAACGCGAAAGCGTTAAGGAGCTAGTGTAGCAGAAAAGTCGGCGACGGCGGCGTTGGCCGTGAGCGAAAAAATTAATGTGGATGAGCCCAGCTAATCTAAGATATGCCAAGCGAAAGCGAGATTGAGGTCTCCAGTGGCCCACGGAGCCGGTTGTGCGCCCTTCCTTTCCTGAAAATGAACGGTCTTTGCAAAGTTGTCAACGCAAATGAACTCTGATCACCGTTGGCTCACTTGTTTTGTTTGGATTTTGAGGAAAGTAAATGGCACAGTAACCGTTTCACATATCTCGGTGGACACCCGAACCGCGCCGTAAAGGAAGGGATAAAGGAGGGAGAGAAAGAGGAAACAGAAAACTGAAAATCTAAAGTAGGATTTTGAGGAAAGGCGCGGCGATGCGCACCTGTGGCTCGGTGCTAGTAGTGGCGCATGCGCATTAGTGACTAGGGAGCGAGAGAGAGAAACTGCGCCGTGCGTGACGTCACTCGTGCTCCGACATACGCCGGCTCGCGCGAAGCGCGGTGTTGGCTAGCGTAGTGATGCTTTTCGCTTCAAAATCGTCCTCCTCGCAATGTTCCCCACTGCCCCAACAGATAGAATGTGGCGGCATTACGACGCCGTTGCCAGAGTAGAGTTGGGCCCGGCTGCGAGGCTAGCGCGGGAGCGCTGCCGAAGGCTGCGCACGACTATATAGAGTTGAGCCCAGCTGGGAGGCTAGTCCTGCCCCCGCGCAGAGCGTGGAGGAAGCAAAAATATTAATGTGAATTAGCTCAGCTAATTCAGGATATACAAAGCAAAAGATATCGGCGTCCACTGTGTTCATTGGCGTTGGCGTTGACAATGTTCTAGACGGCGATGGCTGTGAGAAAAGGAAGGGCGCATAACTGGCTCCCTGGATATGTGGACGCCTCATTCGTGCTTTGATTCGCGGTGAGAGAGAGATGTGGAATGAATGAATTAGCGCGGGTAACGTTGTGGCTGACATGCAGCACTGCAGCAATACCAAAGGCCGCAGCGTTCATTTGGTGATCAATCTCTCGCGATCAACCATTAACTGCATGCGACCTCCCAGGGTGGCAAGGAGGGCACGTTGCCTATCCAGTGTGCGGAACGCAACCAAAGCAGGCTTTTGACAGCAACGCTGTGTGCATGAAGGCGGGATTGAGGTATCCACTGGCCCACTGTGACATTCCGTGTGTGCTACGAGGATCCACGTTCGACGGCGCGGCGTAGACGGAGACCCGTGACAGCGGCATCATCAATTACCCAGCCATGCTCTTTGAGTGACGACCAGAACAACCGGACCCGCCGCCGCGGTGAAACAGGCTTTATCCTCCCCAATTTCCGGGCACATTCCAGGACAAGGGAGCTGTCAGCGGGCCAGAGCGCGCCGTACCACAGCCGACGCTATGCGCTACCGCGAAGACGACATTCTTTCCCTCCCCCCCCTTTGTCGTGGGCTATCGCCGGGAAGGCACCCACAGCTTCCCAGAAGGGCCGCGACGGACACCTGTCATGGCGGACAGGCAGTACTCGCCAAGAATGTGGAAAGACAGGCGCTAGTGAATTAGCTCCGAAGAGAGAGCCTGTGTATACTCTCACTTGAGAGAGAGTGGTGGCGTTTTTGTTGTTTATTTAGTTTGCATTGTTAACAGACTCTGGGTTCGAGGCTAAGCCCAACCCAAGGGGTGGTCCCCATCTCGCATGTTATTTTGGATTGGAGAATTGATGCTTTGGGCGGGCCACTGGAAATGACCGCCCTTAGTCCTTTGTTAATCAAGTGCTTAAAAGCACATGTAAACGGATGCAGTCCAGTCTAAGCTGGGGCTCCATGCTTAGCATGTAATGTGATGCTACTTAGGCACCAACCTGCCCGGTCGATGAGTAAAGTAGTGCAAAGTTTGTTCTTTTGTAAATTCAGTTCTGCTTTTTCCAGTTTAACTCTCTGCATATGTATGTTGTAAAATTATGCTCTGCTGTCATCATCTACAAGCTCGCCTCCTGTTCATCTTCCAAGCCGAACGACACTAGAGGAAGGGTTTGTGAACCATCCTCGAAGAAACGGACGACTATTGAAATTCTACTGCATAGAGCTGAGGACGACATCGTTCGCCAAGAGGGCCTTCAGCGCCGAAGCCCGACGGCGTGCAGCTTCTGCCAGCAACCGCTCGAGCCCAACTCCGGAGCCACTCCATCGCCCCCATGAAGTCGTCGGCACGTAAGCTCGGACGCCCCAGCCTCTGATGTATAACCTTAATCATGTGTAATTATTGAATATACCTGTTTGTTTAAACTGAGCCATACGGTGTCTCTTTGCCTCTCCGTCCCGTGTGGACCTGCGCATTATGGGGGTCATCACACTGGTGTCAGAAGTGGGGTCTCAAAAGCAAATGTCCTCTGAATGCTGTGACATTCATGACTTCAAAATTGTAATCAAAAGGGAATCACGGGACTGATTGTGGGACTTTTACCCCCATTTGAGAGGCTTGAGGCACTGGAGGGCTTGAAAAAAAAATGACTGTATCTGAGGGAGCTCCCACTCCACAGCCGTCGCTCGGAGCAAGCATGCTGGCATTAGGAAGCGTCATTCCGACGTTTACGGGAGATAAGACAGGGGTTCCAATCTGCGATTTCTTTTCCATGCTAGAAGAGATTGGGAAAATGGGGGGATGGTCCGATGCTCAAATGCTGGGAATGGCGAGGTGTAAGATGGCAGGAGCTGCTCATGATTATGCCTGGCGAGACGAAAAAGTAAAATCCACAAATTCATTTGCGGAATTTAAGAAGCTCGCGTTTGAGCATTTCGACACTGAACCACGTCACGTGCGGGTACAGAGGTTCCGTGACGCCGGACAGATGGTAGGGGAGGACGTGCGAACATTTTCGTCGCGGCTTCAGCGCCTAGCACGCGATACGTTAAGCAGGGAGGAGGAAGGAGACCAGCTAAGGAAGAAATACGCGGAGGATATACTTAAAGAGGAAATGACCGCTTTGTTCGTGGCTGGTCTGCAAGACCCCGTGCGCCGGTTCGTGCTCTCGCGCAAGCCGAGCAATTTCGACCAAGCCGTGGAGGCCGCATTGGATGAGGAACGAAATGAGGCGTTAACGACAGCCGCAGCGAAAGTACGCGTCATAGAGAGAGCGGTGCTCAACCCTGAGGTTGCTCTCTTGACAGAGCGGTTAGATCGCTTGGAACAGCTGCTAACTCAGCAGGTAGAACGCCAGGTTGAAGCGCGCGCTCAACAGCGCCCAGTCGCTGGAAACCGGAGACCGCCACAAAGCTACAGGCGCGGTATGCGAGATTTTGAAGAAATCGTATGCTTCGCTTGCCAGGGTCGCGGACACATCGCCAGGTTCTGCCAAAACGTGCGCCGTGGGGAGCCACAAAGAGAAGCAGGCGAGACACGCCCTAAGCAAGCCTACAGCGGGGCTCCAGATACCGAGTCAAAAAACTAGTTAGTCCTCCCCAGCCTGAGGAGCGTGGGGAGGGAGCAGTGGATGATGAGGTGGTGGTAGTTTGTGTGGCCGACGAGGCATGCCCTGTTGTGCGTTGCAAGTTAAATGGTTGTTGCATGGAATTGTTGATAGATACGGGGTCAAAGGTGACATTGCTTAAGGAGAGCAGTTTTAACACGCTTCGAAGGAAGGGGGACCGCGAGGTGTTGGAAGCGTCTGGTGGCATGGCAACCAAATTTGTAGGCATAACGGGGGATCCTCTTGGCATAAGTGGACTCTACCGGTTACACTTCTCTCTCGGCGGAATTGCATTGGAGCACCCCTGCTACGTATGCCCGGACACGGTGTCTCTGCCAAACGGAGTGTCAGGTATATTAGGGCAGGATTTTTTGAGAAAAGGGAAGGTAGTAGTCTCATTCTCTGAGGAAGAGGTTAATGCGGGCGGCTCAAAAGAAGTTCCGTTTTTGAACAGGAGAGGGGCTGAGATTCGCATTACCGATATTGACACCCGTCAAACAGTGGGATCATTGGAGAAGGTATATTCGCGGGTTGCCGTCCGGCTGGTCGAGGAGGCGGTTGTCCTTCCTTGGTCGGAGCACATTTTGTACGCGTTTGTGCCTTCAGATGTAGAGAGCGGCGCCGTGGGAGTGCTTGAGCCGGTCGACTCTCTCAGCAATGGCCTGAAGGCAGCCGCGTGCCTCGTGACAGTTAATGACGCCCACAGAGTGCCCCTACGGGTGGTTAACTGTAGCCAGCAGCCACTGAGCCTTCCCAAGAACAAAACATTGGCTTTCTTCACCTCTGCGATAGCGAAGCGTGAGCCCACCGATACGGTACTCGCAACTGTAGAGCATGCTAGTCCTTCGGCTGCTCCAAAGGTGTCGTTCGATCTTTCTCACGTAAAATCCAGGGAGAGGGAGGCTCTGGCTGGTTTGCTGAACGACTACTCGGAAGTATTCGCCGCGTCCAACCTGGATTTGGGCTGCTGTGGCGTTATAAAGCACAGGATAGAAACCGGCACTTCATCGCCCGTTTACCAGCGTGCGTACAGGATTCCTTACTCCCAACGTGAGGAGATAGAGCGACAGGTGCAGGACCTGATTGATCGCGGCATTGTCGAACACTCAAAGTCACCCTGGGGAGCACCAGCATTATTAGTGGAAAAGCCAGATGGCTCGTATCGATTGGTAGTGGACTACCGCAAACTAAATGCCGTAACTCGCATCGATCCATACCCCATCCCCAATATACAGGAGACGCTTTCTCAGCTGGGCTCTGCCAGGTACTTCACGGTAGTGGACATGGCGGCGGGATTCTGGCAGATAGCAATGGATCCGGCAGATGCCGAGAAAACGGCATTCAACACGCCCTCAGGGCACTATGAATGGAAAAGAATGCCGATGGGTCTGGCCAACAGCCCTGCTGTCTGGCAGAGAACCGCTGATGTTATCTTGGCAGGTCTTCTGGGGAGGCTGTGCTTCGTGTATATGGATGACATTATCATATACAGTGACAGTTTTGATAACCATTTGCGCGATATTGAGCAGGTTTTGGTGCGACTAAGAGCAGCGGGTCTCAAGCTGAAGCCCTCTAAGTGCCAATTCCTCAAAAACGAGGTGAAATACCTCGGGCACGTTGTTTCAGCTGACGGCGTGCGACCGGACCCTGAGAAACTAAGGTGTGTCTCGGATTTTCCATCCCCGACTAGCGTCCGCCAGGTCCGGCAGTTTCTCGGCCTGATCGGTTACTACCGAAGGCACATAGAGGAGTTCGCCAAGCTCGCTAAGCCGCTCACCGCCTTAACAGCCAAAAATGTCGCCTTTCGCTGGGACGAAAACGCGGAGAATGCTTTTGGGGCCCTGAAAAGGAAGCTAATGAGTGCACCGCTGTTGCGCCACCCGGATTTTAATTTGCCCTTCGTTATGGCCACAGATGCGTCAAAGTTCGCAGTTGGTGCCGTGCTATCTCAGGTTATCGAGGGCAAAGAACATCCCGTTGCTTTTGCTAGCCGACAGCTGAGCCCCACAGAGCAAAAGTACGGAGCTACGGAAAGGGAGTGCCTCGCCGTTGTCTGGGCAGTAAAGCACTTCAGATGCTACCTTTACGGCCGCAAATTCAAGCTAGTCACAGACTGCCATCCTCTGAAATGGGTGATGAGTGTCAGGGACCCTAGCTCGCGACTCGCTAGATGGAATCTACACCTGCAGGAATACTGCTTTGAAGTTGAGCACAAGTCAGGAAAGACACATCTGAATGCTGATGCACTCAGCCGCACAGCTGCCGTGGCAGCTATAGATGAGTTTGTCCCCGTAGTCGACCCCGCCGAATTACGCACAGAGCAGTGCAAAGATCCTGACCTGAAGCGAATAATCGAAAGCTTAGAGGGCGCACCGTCTCACCCCGAACAGCTAGGTTATTTCATTGGCAAAGACGGCACCCTGTGTCGGCGCACGAGGCCAACCAGGAAAGGGAGACCAGAGAAAACCGCTTGGGAGAGAGTCGTCATACCTCGGTCGTGGACAGAAAGGGTTCTTCGCGCGTTTCACGATGCGCCATGCGCCGGTCATTTTGGCGTAGCGAAGACACGCAGGCGTGTGGAGCGTTTGTACTTTTGGAGTGGCATGCGACAGGATGTTAGAGACTACTGTGCGAAGTGTCATTCCTGTCTCGAAAGAAAAACACCCAAGGGACGAAGACCAGCTCCAATTCAGCCGTTCCCTGAGGTTTCGGCTCCCTTCGAGCGGACAGGTATGGACATAATGGGCCCATTGCCCACGACCACTTCCGGAAACAAGTACATTTTAGTATTTGTCGACCACCTTTCAAAATACGCGGAAGCGGTAGCACTCCCAGATCAGACGGCAGACACGGTTGCAAGAGCATTTGTCGAACAGATCGTGCTCCGACATGGACCCCCGAGGCAACTCTTGACAGATCGGGGAACGAACTTCGTGTCGCAGCTAATGAGGAGAGTTTGCGAGCTGCTTAAGATCGCTAAGAAGCAGACAACACCGTACCATCCGGCTTGCAACGGCGCGGTGGAGCGACTGAACCAAACCGTGGCCGGGTTCCTGTCGCATTTTGTTTCGCGCGACCAGCGGGACTGGGACTTGTGGCTCCCGTATGCAATGTTTGCCTACAATTCCGCAGCACACGAGAGCACGGGCGAATCGCCATTCTTTCTTCTCTACGGCCGAGACCCGGACCAGCCTAGTGAAGTGCCAGAGGGCCCCCGTCGTGTCCCATACGCTTCACTGGACGACTATAAGGTTGAGCTAGAATCGCGCTTGCAAGTGGCGAGGGACATCGCAAAGGAGTCCTTAAAGAAAGCGGCGAAGCGCAGGAAGGAGGTGCACGATCGCAGTGCTAGAGACGCGCCGTTTGATGTGGGGGACAGCGTGTACATTGAAAACTGCCAAAGGCAGATTGGGCTAGCTCGTAAGTTCCAGACGAAGTGGAGAGGACCGTGCGAGGTTGTCGAGAAGCTTTCTCCGGTAAACTTCAGAGTCCGAGACGTGAACCGGCGTTTGATAAGGATACACGCAAATCGCCTCAAGTCGGCACCGGTTCAGTATTCACGAAATGAGGAAAGGGAAAGCGCGGATTTTGATGGGGACAGAAGTGAAGCGGAGCGCGCAGATAGTTCGCAAGAAACGCCCTCTCCTGCATTTGTTCGACAGGCGCCCGAGGTGACGGCCGGAATGCCACCGGATTTACTTCATGCATTGCTAGAAGAAGAAGCGCGCGAGGTTGCCGCGCAGATAACGCCAGGAGAGGCTCCTACCACGAGCCCTCGCGAGTCCCAAAGCAGACAAAGGGGCACAGACTTACTTAGTATGACTCATGAAGGCCGATATCCGCTGCGAAATCGGAAAACTAAGTCGGACTAATGGCGTAAACAGAGCGGAGTTGTGAACTGGTTAGAATTGTGTAATGCCGCAGCTCATAACATTGCTATGTGCTTATGTGTTAAGTTATCGGAGTTGGTAGTTAAACCTTTCTGTCATTAAGTAACACCTTCACAGGAGAGCATGCGGAGCGCATGCAGAACCTGCCCTACTTCCTTTCGTTATCTATATTTTTGTCTGTGCCGTGATCGTGCTAGAAGTGGGAGCTCCTTTGTAACTGTGGTAAATTTATTTCGTCCAGTTTGGACTAGAAAGGAGAGGCTTGGGTGCTGAGTTTCATGTTTATCTGTAAAAGAAGATCAGTGCTGCCCCTGGAGACGCCAGTATTGACAGCGGAGGCATATGGTGTTGTGCAGTGGTGTTGAGTGCAGCGCAAAGTGTTTTGTCGGACGCACTGTGCGAGGCGATTCAGAAAGACAAGGGGAGCTGCGTGGACTCAAATGTTCGGAGAACATTCTTCTGGAGGGTGAGCGAGTGTGACATTCCGTGTGTGCTACGAGGATCCACGTTCGACGGCGCGGCGTAGACGGAGACCCGTGACAGCGGCATCATCAATTACCCAGCCATGCTCTTTGAGTGACGACCAGAACAACCGGACCCGCCGCCGCGGTGAAACAGGCTTTATCCTCCCCAATTTCCGGGCACATTCCAGGACAAGGGAGCTGTCAGCGGGCCAGAGCGCGCCGTACCACAGCCGACGCTATGCGCTACCGCGAAGACGACATTCTTTCCCTCCCCCCCTTTGTCGTGGGCTATCGCCGGGAAGGCACCCACAGCTTCCCAGAAGGGCCGCGACGGACACCTGTCATGGCGGACAGGCAGTACTCGCCAAGAATGTGGAAAGACAGGCGCTAGTGAATTAGCTCCGAAGAGAGAGCCTGTGTATACTCTCACTTGAGAGAGAGTGGTGGCGTTTTTGTTGTTTATTTAGTTTGTATTGTTAACAGACTCTGGGTTCGAGGCTAAGCCCAACCCAAGGGGTGGTCCCCATCTCGCATGTTATTTTGGATTGGAGAATTGATGCTTTGGGCGGGCCACTGGAAATGACCGCCCTTAGTCCTTTGTTAATCAAGTGCTTAAAAGCACATGTAAACGGATGCAGTCCAGTCTGAGCTGGGGCTCCATGCTTAGCATGTAATGTGATGCTACTTAGGCACCAACCTGCCCGGTCGATGAGTAAAGTAGTGCAAAGTTTGTTCTTTTGTAAATTCAGTTCTGCTTTTTCCAGTTTAACTCTCTGCATATGTATGTTGTAAAATTATGCTCTGCTGTCATCATCTACAAGCTCGCCTCCTGTTCATCTTCCAAGCCGAACGACACTAGAGGAAGGGTTTGTGAACCATCCTCGAAGAAACGGACGACTATTGAAATTCTACTGCATAGAGCTGAGGACGACATCGTTCGCCAAGAGGGCCTTCAGCGCCGAAGCCCGACGGCGTGCAGCTTCTGCCAGCAACCGCTCGAGCCCAACTCCGGAGCCATTCCATCGCCCCCATGAAGTCGTCGGCACGTAAGCTCGGACGCCCCAGCCTCTGATGTATAACCTTAATCATGTGTAATTATTGAATATACCTGTTTGTTTAAACTGAGCCATACGGTGTCTCTTTGCCTCTCCGTCCCGTGTGGACCTGCGCATTATGGGGGTCATCACACCACATAGGCGGTTGTGCGTCTTTCCTTTCGTGAAAATGAACAGCCTTTGCAAAGTTGTCAACGCAAATGAATTCTATGAACGCCGTCGGCTCACTTGTTTTGTTTCGTTTTTGAGGAAAGGAAATGGGACAGGAAATGAATGGAAATGGGACTGGGCATACTACCAGACTCCCTCAAGACACTATTGTGGCCGCAGGGCAGTGCGCGCACTTGTGAGCGAACCTTGGTGAGCCTCTGCGCATTCCTCGAACAGACGGGCTTGAAATCCCGTCTGTTCTCCGCCGGTAGTTGCACGCAGTGACCGAACGCTCCGCGAGTTCTACCTTGAACGATTTATAACTGGACGTCCCACTCCAGTTGTAGCCAACAGAGTGCTGTGCGCGTGTGTTTTAATTTTTCCAACGTGAACTAATCACGCGCACAACCTGGACACATTTCTTATTGTGTAAATAGTTTGTATACACTATGTCTCCCCCTATCCTTTCTTCCTGTCCCCTCACCTCTTTCATTTCATTTCTCCATTCTGCCTGCTATCATTTATTTCCGCTGCCCCAGCTCAGGTGCTTCAGTATCGATGGCAGATGCCGGGGCTAGCAAAACTCTTTTCCTTCATTTTTACTATTGTTTTTAATAAAAAACCACTACCACCACCACTTATTTTTTTCTGCCGCCGACTGCTCTTACCACGAGCCACCGCTGCGATTATCGGTGGACACCCAAGGGTCATCACCAGGGAAAAATTGGCTCTTCCGAAAGGAAGGACTCAGCGACTGTCTCATTTCCAGATGGACACCTCAACCGCGCCTTGATAAAATGGATGA
The DNA here is from genome assembly GCF_052857255.1 of Amblyomma americanum. Taxonomy (NCBI): domain Eukaryota; kingdom Metazoa; phylum Arthropoda; class Arachnida; order Ixodida; family Ixodidae; genus Amblyomma; species Amblyomma americanum. The sequence continues at coordinate 196,814,110 of NC_135497.1, read as the reverse complement.
AGGAGGGACTGCAGACAGGAAGACAGCGGTGTCGCAGAGGAGGATTCCTGATTTATTTCGACCGTCTGTGGTGCTTTAAAGAGGAAACCGAGGACAACTCTATCCTATTATTGTTCTCAGTGAAAGTTTATGCACTTGCTTTTTGAGAATATGTTAACGTTTGCCAGGCAGGGAACAAAATACTGATGCCGGAGCAGAATGAATTAAAAAAAATTCTCCGCCCCTGAAATGAGAGTCTAAACGCGTGCGCCGAAAAGGGCCGATTGCGGCCGTTTCGAAATAAATGGCAGTGTAGGATAATAGCATGTGAGATCCACGAAAAAAATCGGTCCCTGGTATGCAGCTTATTTGCGTAATCAGCCGATGATGGCAACGCCTGTGTTACGTCTTTTGGTCTTTTCTGGCGTAAAAAGCTCCGGTTTCGGTTAGAGTGGTCTCTTTTTCGTTCTAATCCCATGGTCTATTGACACTGGCCAACTTCAGTTTCGCCCCGATATCCAGTTATAATGTGAGGGAAAAGTTTAGGCCATGAAGGTGGGAGATAAAGAAGGAAGATAGAGCCCCTGTCGTGGATGGCGATTTTCGACATTTGAGTTTCGCCTCGATCGAGACGTGCCTCAGCTGGATTTCACGCTGCGTCCTCGGGCTCAGCTGGCGAACATTCTAGCCAATAAACCACTGAGGCAGGTGTAAAATCTGCAGTCTGCCTCGTTGCCGATCGATAGTAGGTGTGTGCATGAAATTCAGCGCAGGAGAGGCGTAGCACATTGTAGGACGGCTCTTACTTGTCCGCCCTTGAGTATCGACAAGGCTCGACGTGCCTCCACGTTCGCCCGGATCTGTTCTTGGAAGTGGGTAGAGCGCCTCGTTTCTCTATGTGGCTGCTTTCCTGCTGCTCAAGGGGTCGCTGCCATCAGACTCTTCTGTTGTAACTGCACAGCAGCGGTCGGAACCGGTCGTAGCTGTTTGTTCTTTTTAAGCCGCGAGTTCAGCATCTTCTCTTCCACGGGCTGAGCACCGTCCTCATGGTAACCTCCCTGCTTTCGCTGCTTGACGCACCGTAGCGATGGCCCGCTCTTCTTCGGTGTTACGACGTATTCGGCCGCGTCGGCCCCCTTCTCACCCCATTCGGAAAGTTTCGGCCCGAGGTTTCAGACGATGTTCGCCTAAGCTCGCTCAGAATGAGCGCTAAAAGCGCTCCACGACTGAAACGCGGAGATTCTTCGGCGGGCGCTCGAAGTGAGCGGACGTGTTTTTTAGCTCTCTGCTCCTTCGGACGCTGGGCCTAAGGCTTCGCTGCGCTGCGAGGTCTCCCCGTGGAGGCCACAGACACCGTGAACGAGCGAAGGCCTGTATTCAGCGGTGACAATGAGCAACGCAGGGCGGGCCGCTCATGCTCACGATCACGGAGACGAACGCCATCCTCAACAAGGTCGTCCAGCACCATTCGGCGAATGCAGGCCGAGGTCGCTGATCTACGGGACACGGTGAGGTGCCTGACGGCGGCGCTCATCACCACCTCGGAGAACCTCGAGTCCGTCATCGGGACATTGGACGTGTCGCCGGTGGACCCAAGCGTTCTAAACTTGAGGGACGCCATGGCGCTCGCTCACCAGACGCAGAACTCCATGGCGGCTCCCTGCCCGCCATTTCTGGCCACTCCTGCGCTTTTTTCCGCCATTGCTACACCTGGGGAACCGACTGTGATGCCCTCTTCCCATGATGCTGCTGCTGCGGGCTCTACGCGGACACCTGCAGCCGAGGAGAGCATGTGCACCCCAATGGACGAGTCTGCTCTCCGGAAACAGCGACGCTCAGCGGGGTCTGAGGAGGAGAGGGACTCGGAAACCAAAAGGAACATCGCGGTTGCCAAGCGGGAAGATCGAAGCCCCCCCCCCCCCCACCGTCACTGTTCCCTCTCCATCCCCACCTGAAGGAGCAGGGCCTTCCCAGCACGAGCTCCATGGAGCCCACCTCCAGCCTGCTGCTGCTGCTGCTGCTGTTGCCGCGGGGGCGACGGCGTCCGGAAGAAAAGCGAGCGCGCCCAACTCCGCGGCGCGCCGCAGCAATGCGCCGCAGACAGCGGCGACGCTGATGCTGGGGCCAGCCTGGTCCCGTGGCGCACCATCACTACCAAGGCGCAGCGGCGTCGGAGAGCTGCCCTGAAGCGAGCCGCGGCTGCCGTGGAGGTCCCGTCCAGCCTGGTGAGGACGGTGCTGTTTCGGCCGGCGAACCGGGGCACCGCCTTCACCTGGAAGTTGGTCTGGAAGTTGGTCTGGAAGTTGGTCTGGAAGTCTGGATAGGGCTGGAAGTTGGTCGAGGAGATCGTTTCCCGCCCGGGCGTCCTCGCCGTCCGGGTAAACATGCGGCGGAATGTGGTGGCAGTGGACGCGGGGAGCAGCGATGCTCTCCAGGCCCTGCTAGCCACAGCCGTCATCCGCGGCGTGCCGGTCTGCGCCATGGAGCCTCCTCCTCGGAATCAAAGCTCCGGCCTGGTCTTCGGTGTGGACGGGCGCAGGACGGCGGAGGAGCTGCTAGCGGCGGCGGAGTCAATGGTACCGATGGTGTCGGCGTCTCTGTCGGGCAGCACACTCGCTCTCCGTTTTGCGGCGCCGACACCCCCGGCGTTCATCACCATATTCAAGCGCATGCTCGCGGTCCGCCCCTGCCGTCCCCGGCCGCTCCAGTGTGCCAAGTGCGCCAGCCTGGGGCATGCCACTCAGGTGTGTCGTGCTCCTGCCCGATGCACGCGCTGCGGCGGGCCCCACGTGCCTGGTACCTGCGCGAGCAAGCCCCGCTGCATAAACTGCGGGAAGCGGCATGCAGCCATTGACCCAGCGTGCCCGCGCTGGCAGCGAGAGCGTCACGTGGCCACTTTAATGGCCACATCCATGGCACCGATGTCCGGGCGGGTTGTCCGAGCCGTCGTCCAGGCTGAAACAGCTGCCCCAGCCCAGCAACATCAGCGAACGCCGCGCGCGCTTTCTTATGCGCAGGCCGTCAGGGGAACACCCCAGCAGCAGCAGCCACCGAAGCAACGGCAGCGCCGGCAGCGGCAGCGGCGATCCCATAGCCCGCCGTCCCGTACAGCGCGGCCCGAGCCTGCGGCCGCTTCTCATGCCCAGCCCCCTGATGCACGGGACGCGGAGATCGCGCGCCTAAAGCTGGCGTTGCGCGCCCTCAGCGCACTTTTCCCGGAAGGCACCGATGGACACCGGGCTTGCTTAGAAGCAGCGGGTGCTCCCGCACAGATAAGCCAGCGTGATGGCTAGCCGCCGGACTCCCTCCCGCATACCATCCATCCTGCAGTGGAACGTGCGCTTCCTTTGCGGCGCGGTACGCCGAAATGCGAGTTCGCATCGCACAGGATTCGCCGGAAGTTATCGCGCTGCAGGAGACGTACGTACGTTCATATGACGGGGAACCCCAGATGCGGCTTCCTGGCTATATTGGCTACCACTCAGCCACCACATGCGAGGAACCCACCTGTGCCGCAGTGCCCTGTTGTGTCACATCTCATCGCCCCGGGAAATCAAGGTGCGCGATATACGTGCGGCAGAACGTTCAGCACACCCTCGTCGGCTCGGCGGCGGCGACATCTGACGCCCAGGAGTGCGTAATGGTGACAGTGCGCGTCGGTGGTGTTGACACGTCGGTGGCCAGTGTTTATGTGCGTCCAGCTGTCGCGTGGAACGCGCTGTGTTTTCGTGCTGTGCCCTGCGCCAAATCATCTGTGGTGATTTTAACGCCCACCATAATGCGTGGGGCAGTGCGCGCCACACCGCGCGTGGAGACGACCTGTACGACGCAGCAACGCAGCTGGGACTCACCCCTTTGAACACCGGCGAGCCCACCTTTCGACGACGCGGAACAACCGGCTCATGCTTCGACGTTGCCTTCGCATCCAGAGGCATCGAGGCGACATGGCGCCGATCACCATCTCTCTGAGGCTCGGATCATTACTCCATCCTAATCGAACCCACTGCGTTGGAGGCGCGCCCCAAACGTGCCTACTCTATTTCCAACTGGAGTGCGTTCAGGCGGGCGGTTGACGAGGCGGCGGCCGCTGGCGCAGATTTCTTTTCTAGTCAAGTCCGAAGCGCTCTCGCAGCCACCCAACGAGCAGAGGTAAGGGAGGGCAGCCCACACCTGATATGAAGCTGCTCAATCTGCGCGAGAAGAGAGATCGCGCAGAGCGACGAGCGCGATGGACCGCTTGGACACAGCAGCGCGCTGCCACGCCAACAAGCAATACCGCCGGCAGTGGGCTGCACTATGCCAAAGGATGGAGGAAGATGTCACCTCCCGGAGGCTGTTTGACACTCTGCGGCGCATCACCGAACCACAGGCAAACCGTCAACCGCTGGCCGCCCTCGCAATCTCTAGCGGGCTCAGCTTTGTAGAGTTGACAGAGCTGTTTTCCGATCGATTCGCGCCGCCCAGCCCCGCAAACGCCGCTAACATAGCTGCTCCTGAGAGCCCCAGAAGCGACGCCATTCCCTCGCCCGTCGCCTCGGAAGGTCCATGTGATGCGCCGTTCACCGCGGCGGAACTGAACAATGCGCTGCAGCGCTGCCGCCGCCGCTCGGCGCCCGGACCGGACGGGGTGACATACCAGATGCTGCGAAACCTGGATGCGCAGCAACGACAGATCCTCCTGCAGCAGATCAACCTGGTGTGGGAACGCAGGGAGCTACCGGAGGATTGGCGAACCGCGGTCGTTGGTCCTATCCGAAAGGCAGGGCGCTCAGCTACGGAGCTGAGCGGATACCGGCGAGTGGCATTAACATCGGTGGCAGGTAAGCTCATGGAGCATTTGGGGTTGCAGCGTCTGAACGAGCGGGCTGCGGAGGCTGATTTGTTTGACGAGCGGCAGACGGGTTTCCGTGGGATGCGGTGCACGGCTGATTCTATATCGGACGTTGTTACAGCGCTGGAGCATGCCAGGGCGGCAGGCCAGGTTGCGCTGCTGCTACTACTGGACATCTCGGGCGCTGTTGACAACGTGCACCGCGCACCAATTCTCGCGGTGCTTGAGGAGGCTTGTGTGAGCGGGCGCCTTTTGCGATACGTTCATGGCTTCCTGAGCGGGCGCACCATGCGCGTACGAGTAGGGGGTAAGCTCTCCAAGCCTCGTCCGGTGGACATGGGCGTGCCGCAGGGCTCTGTCATATCACCATTTCTGTTTAATGTGGCCATGTCGGTGGTGCCGGCCTCCCTCCCCGTGAGCGGCCGACACCATATGTACATGTCCATATATGCAGACGACATAGCTCTGTGGTGCCGGGGACCACCGGGCGAGACGTTCCGCGTGCGGGGGTGTCTTCAGGGTGCCCTGATCGCAATCGATGCCAGCTTGCGCGGCCTTGGTCTGTCGCTGAGCGCGGACAAATCGGTGGCCATGGCCTGCGTTTCGCTCTCGCGCGCGAATCTTGCGCCACTGTCACTGGACGGGACTCCGATTCCTTGACGTAAATCGGTGCGGTACCTTGGCCTGGACATCGACTGGCGCCTTTTCTTCCGACCCGCGGCGACCAAGGCCTGTCTGCAGATGAGGATAACGGCCGCCGTGCACAAGCTCACCGCTCGAGGCCAGGGCATCTCCCAGCAAGCCGCGCTGCGGATATACAATGCCGCAGCTTTGGGGGTGGTGCTCTATGCGCTGCCGCTCGTCACGGTGCGCAAGCCGTGCTGGAAGAAACTCGAGCTTCAGACCGCAAGTCCCTGCGCGTGTGCCTAGGCCTGCCCAAAAAGTCGCAGTGCGCCGCAACGTTGGCCGAGGCCGGTGCGTGGCCACTTGAGCTCCAAGCAGCGCGCAGGGCACTGAATCACATCGACCGGCTTCACCGCGCACCGGACGGCGGCTCGCTGCTGCAGCTTATGCGCTCGCACCCGCGCTCACGAATGGACGCGGCGCTGCTCGAGTATGAGCAATTGACACAAGGCCCACCCCCTTACGGCTCCTGCGCGCCCTGGCCTGCTGCCTCGGAGGTACAGCGAGAGATCGTCGGCATTGCGGGAAAGCGGAGCACACCCCTCTGTGCTGTGCAGCAGCTCGCCAGAGCCGTCATACACGAGGAGCTCCAGGACCATCTCCTCGTGTACACCGACGGCTCAGTGGCCCGCGACAGCTGCTCCCTTGCTGCGGCGGTCACCATCCTCGCCCTGCGACTGCACAGCCAGCAACACGCAGCCTTCCTGGGCTCCTCCACCACGGTGGAGTTGTTGGGGATCCGGCTCGGGCTGGACCTGCTCCTCACCGTCGGCCCTCCGCCGCCCAGGAGTGCTCTGCTGTGCGACTCCCGCGCCGCCCTCAGCCGCCTTCAATCTAACGGCCGCAGTACCCCACTAGTGCGGGAAATTCGCTCGCGCTTGGAGCGCCTCGCGCAGAGAGGTTGTGCCGTGCGTGCACAGTGGGTGCCCGGTCACTGAGGCATCGCCGGCAACGAAGAAGCTGACGACCTCGCGACCACTGCACACCAACTACCTTCCAGCGATCTGCCCCTTGCGCTGGAGGACGTGCGTGCGACCATCCGCGACCATCTCCGAAAGCAGCACCCCGACCCACGCATCGCGGGAGGTGAGCGCATCGACAGTGTCACCGGCTGTCGCGCACTTACACGGACACAACGTGCAATGATCCTCCGCGCTGCTCATTGGCTGTGTGTGGCCCGGGGAACGACGGGTGCGTCACGGAATCGCGACTAGTGATGTGTGTGACGGATGCGGTGCAGTGGAAACACTGAATACTTGCTCCTTCACTGTGCCGCGTTCGCCGATGCTCGTCGCGATATGCTCGCGGCCTATAGGGCGCAGGGCATACTACCAGACTCCATCAAGACGCTATTCTGGCCGCAGGGCAGTGCGCGCACTCGTGTGCAAACTTTGGTGAGCCTCTGTGCATTCCTCGAACACACGGGCTTGACGTCACGTCTGTTCTCCGTCAGATAGTTACACGCAGTGACCGAACTTTCCGCGAGTGCTACCTTGAACAATTAATAACTGGACGCCCCACTCCAGTTGTAACCAACACAGTGCTGTGCGTGTGTGTGATTTAATTCCTCTAAAATGAACTAATCACGCGCACAACCTGGACACAATTCTTATTGTGTAAATAGTTTATACATATTACTTCTCCCACTATCCTCTCTTCCTGTCCCCTCACCTCTTTCATTTCATTTCTTCATTATGCCTGCTGTCCTTTATTTCCGCTGCCCCAGCTCATATCGATGGCAGATGCCGGGGCTAGAAAAAATCTTTTCCTTCCTTTTTACTATTATTTTTAATAAAACCACTACCACCACCACCTGAAACCCGCTACTCGTGTCGATGGAAATCAGTATTAAGGATTCCTCCGGCTCCATGGGTATATACGCATATCGCCTGGCATATCGCTGGCAGCCGTAAGACCAGGTTCTCGCACGCCATTTTTCTCTCGCATTGCACTTGTCTTCCAGCGTCAGTTTAACGTGAACAGATTTCGAGCCAATTGGTGCACCTAATTTCTGAGCACAGCGCTCGGATCTGCTCTCTGTCTGTACCCGAGCAACTGCGAGAAATAAGTTTTGCGTAGACATCACCCACGGAAACAACACAAGGAGTGATATTTTGATGCGTTTATCTGGTATTGCATTTCATTTCCCATCAGGGAACGGAATGCGTCGTCGCACATATGCGCCCCAAATGGCGGTGCAGACGTTCTATTAGTGTCATAAAACAGAGTGATTACTCTCACCAATGATCACTCACCGATAGTTATATCCGACTCATACACAAACGGCGTCTACGAGAGGGGGCAACGTCATGAGGTCGACCTCAACCTCAACTCTTGAGGTGAGGTTGAGGTGAGGTCGGCGACAGCTCGAAACTTTGTGAGTGAGGTGAGCAAATCAGACCTCAACCTCACGCGTGAGTTTGAGGTTGAGTGCGGTCGTCAGTCAGTGAGGTCGAGACTTTTTGCAGTTTGCGCGCCTTACTCCGACGAGTGCCGCTTCCGAAGCGGAGTTTGAACGCACCACTGCAGTGTTCATGCAATGGCGCTTGGTGTTCGGTTTCCCCTGTTGGACAACCGGATGCCGCAGTCGTTCTTAGCTTTTGGTGCTGCGCCTTAATGTCCGTTCAGCCCGAGTCTACAGAAAAAATGACCCCTCTGGTCTTCCTGGAAGGAGTGCTGTGGTCACGACACGCCACCCCCCCCACCCCACGCCTCTTCCCCCGCTGGCGTAGCAGCCTGCCGGTCGGCTCAAACTCTCGGCAGCGGGCTAAGCACATAGCTCACAGTGACCCCGCGGTAGCTTTCTCCGATCCCGCAAGCAAACAAGTTCAGTCCAACAATCACGCTATAAATGCCCCAAAGCAAGACTGCTTCGTGTACATGTTCGCTGCCGACGCTGACGTCACGGCTCTTGATTTGCAGTCGAGTACAGAGGTCCTGTTGTACATTACACGGTGACTTAACTGAAACTGCAGCAGTTGGCACAGGCGAGAGATTGTGATTCAGGTGGGTCGTAACAAGGGCTTATGCTGATTCAATGAAAAAAGAACCAAGCCAGAAAATCCTGTATAACACCGTCGAAGATTTTGATCGGTGTCTTCCCGTTTCGAATCTAACACTACGCTCCGTAATGCAAGCAGAAACAAATATAATTTCACTTTCATATCCTTCCAAATAACCTATTTTTGGTCTCCTGTTCCTTGTTCCTTCTCGCATATTCACGTATTATGCCGAAACGCCCTTATCACTGGGCGAACGTACCAGCATAGCGGTGTTATAGCGGTAAAATATGCCAATCAATAATGAATGAATGATGGTGCAGTGGCTCATTCCTTTTCCTTTTTTTAATGAAAATATGTGAATAGAACTGATTACGTGCTCGCGCTGGGCTGCTGACTCGATGTTTCAAACCTTCTAAAATGACGTTTAATGAGGCAAACTGTTGTTAGTTTGTTTTTAGTGCGCGATTTTTGTTTCCATGTTTGTAATCATTGTTTTTTTTTCTTTCCTCATATGGGATCAGTTAGGATGGCGGCCTGCCTTGCAGACGGCCAGGCACTGCTCGCACCGCTATCGTTCCTTTAACTATTTTGCAAAGACCCATCGTTGACCTTTAACGGCTTCGCCGAATGCTCGGGCGATGCTCGCGGGTAAAAACTTCGAGGATGCCGCGTACCATTGGTTGGTTCAGTCTTGAAGGAGATCAAGTGATTGGCGCAAAGAAGCTTCTCTCAGATGGCTGACGAAATGGTACCCAGAATTCTGTTCGGCGTGTAGTGTTTAGACCTCTTTCTTTTCGTCGCGGGTTGGGGTTTCGCTCCGGCGAAATTTGAGCGGTGAGCCGTGGTGCTCTTGACAGAGAGAGCGGTTCACGCTGCCCACTCTAGGCCAGTTGTTTTGGCCCGTGTGGTTTCAATGTCGGCACAGTTTTCGAAGGCGTAATTTAGCCCGTTCCTGCAAAGTGCAACAGGATCAACGACTCATCGGAGAATTCCCAGGAATTGGAAACCATTACAAACGCCACCCGGAGGGAAGTGGCGGAAACGGGGAGAGCTTGACCTGCGAAGAACATAAACATAAACATAAAGGTCAACGGTATGTGTCGTTGTATGATAGTTGCGTTATGTCACTCATGAGAACTGGCGCGTTTACCTGCTGTACAAACCGAATGTCATTAATGTGTCTTGTGGCAGAAACAGCGCAGCACGAGACAAAAAAGGGACAGGCGGGACACGACCTGGCCTGTCCCTTCTTTGTTTCGTGCTGCGCTGTTCCTGTCACAAGATCATGCACCAACAAGCCCAACTTTTCACCTTGTCATTAATGTGGACCGAGCTGTCGGCACTCTTTGTAATGCATCATGCGCGCATGTGTAGTAATGTGGGATCCATGTGGACCTTGAAATGGGGTGGGTGGGTACCTAGTATGATGTGACAGTGCATCGTTGTTACGTGGCCAGATGTGATATCATATTACGTCGCCGTCACATAACTAGGTTTCACGTCACATTGCATCGCTGTCACATGACCTGGCATTCCATCACATTCATATGATGTCATCATTAATACTAATTAGTCTTAGAGTTACCTAATTACATTATTAAGCGTTAGTTTGGCATGTTGATCATTGTGTGTTAATTGGAATTCGTTAATTATATGACGTCATCATCTTCGTCCCGTGACTCGTCGGCTCGTGACATCACACGGTGCCGTATCTTGCGGATATGACCTTGAAACTGGACCCTCTAATGCTTTCGGATTAATAAAAGGAGCCACTCGCTTCTACACAGACATAAATAGAACGCGCCTCTGTTGGCGTCCTACAGTCGCAGCTTGTTTCGAAGGCAGCATACAGAGGAGTGAAAAGAGCGTTTGCTGGGTGGCAAAATTTTCGTCTACGCTGAGCGCTCTCGCTGTGCCGGATAGAGCTAAAAAATCGAATTGTACTGATATGCGTCAACGCAGCCGTCAAATTACAAAGCACGTCGGGGACCAGTTTCTTTACATCCACTGTTCTCAAGTCTAAGAGTATCGCGAATACGTACCTGCACCCCCCCCCCCCCTTCCTATTTCTGGTAGATGGTGTAGAAGGTCTGTGTTTGTCAATTGCCGGTCCCTGCGTGAATGAGCGACAGGCTTCCTGTACGAACAAGTATACACGATGCAGTTGCCGAATATTGACACTGATAAGCTTGCAATTAGTGTAGCAAACAAAGGAAAAAGTTTCCTCCGGCGTGCCAGTGGTGATCGCAGACCATAACCTTGTGGAAATACGGCGGGGGGGGAGGAGGGGGGGGGGGCCAAGCCTTCCCCTGCCCCCGCACTCCCACTCCGCGGATGCAGCGTTGCCGCTCGCTAACCGCGGAGGGGTTCGTGCCCGAGGGACAAGGGGAAGGGACGACAACAGCGTGAACACTCATATGGGCCGCGTCGAAATGGAGGGGGGAACAGGTTTCCACGTCCCTCCCTCATTAAATGTTGGCCTACGGTTGAACTCATCCATGTAGGCCAAAGACGAAGGGGCCACCAGCGTTGCGGTGATGACTGCAAGACAACTAGTACAGGCGGGCTGCCGGGGTCATCCGACGAGCAGCAAGGTCACCGGACACTCGTCCTTGTCCCGCGGCAGGCATCCAAAATTAGCGTGCCGGGAGGGTGTTGTTCGCGCCGACGCTCCTTTGTTGGAAGGTAGGGGGGCTGCACCCCCCCCCCCTTGTTCTCTCGTAGCCGCTGCAAACTGCTCGCCGGAGACTCCGCAGCTCGATGACTCACGGCCGCAAGGCACCAGGCCGGGGCAGCTTCTCTTGAACTCTGCATATCGCTCCTCAGATCTCCAAAAGTTTGAATCAGAACAATGGAGACCGCGCAAACTCGCCATTTGGTTAAATGCGGAGCAATGCAAGTGCCAAACAGTCCTACCCGGCACCGCCCAAACGCTCGGTTCATTTGAACGTAGCTGGCTCTCTTCGGTCGAAGCGCATTCGCTGTTCGCTTCCCGGCATGGTGGTGTTACGCTCACTTAAACTGCGTTAAGGCGCGCTCACACTAGCGGGAAGCTTCCCGCGCCGGCACAGCGTCAACGTCGACGCTGCCTCGCAGCTCCTCGGAATGACGCTCACACTACGCGCGTTTTCTCGCTGCGGTTGTCTTGGAATGTGGAGAGAGGAGGCGCTGAGGGAGGACCCGAACGAGCAGAAAGAGAAGGGGATAGTCACGTGACACTAGAGAAGACTGGAAAGCGCACCCTGCTAGCTCCCCTCCCGTCGCCCTGGCAAAGCAGCCGCCGAGTGCCCCGGCCGGCCGGGGCCGGCCGGCCGGACGCGCGCAGCCTCCGCCTCCGCCGACGGGGTCACTGAACTGGGACCGACGTCACGGTTCACGGTCGGCGCCCATTGGCTGTTCTGTCACCGGCACGGGAAAAATAGGTACCGAACCCATCGCTCCGCGGGACGGGAGAGCAGGCTGTCCGCGGGAGAAAACCGGCTTGGGCGGGAAGCGGCACGCGGGAAACGCCGGCGTTGCGCGTTTTCCCGCTAATGTGAGCGCCCCTTTAGCGTCTATGGATCCGCGAAATTATAAGTTCGCTTCGCAGCCCCCCCCCCCCCAAAAAAAAAAATACCAAGTTCGTTCGAACAATGTCAGCTTTCTGTAGTTGACCGAGACCTCTCGGCTCTAGCGAGGTTAAATATAAAACAAGCAAACCCGTTTGCGCGTGCTTGTGCCACGGTACGACTGTGTCCTCCAAAAGCGACAGGCAGCTCCCGAAGAGCCTTAGGCCTACTCGCTCTGACACTTTCGGGTGCCAACAAAGGGCCACGGACAACAGCTAGAACACGACGCCACGAGGCGTTACGTTTCTGCCAAGGTGACCCTAACGCGAACGGCGCCTACCGCTTCTCGCGGTGTCGCAGAGCCCCGGTGCTTTTCCTGTAATCACGACTGCAATCCAAATCAGCTGATTGCGGCACCCGGCTCCCAGAGCCAAAGAGACAGAACAGAGAATATTTAAAACTATGTACAAGAAAAATCGGGCCACCCTCAGGCTTCCGCATTCACTCGCTTCTGGCTTGCTGTTCTCCGTGGATGTCTCGCTCTCCACGTGCGGACCTCGTAGGTTCACCTTCCAAGGTGT